>NC_081414.1:532522980-532825064 GCF_030272615.1 Cryptomeria japonica
TGTGAACTCATAGTGGCCATATCTAGTGCGAAATGTGGTCTTGTGGATATCGCTATCCACTATCCTCAACTGATGGTACCCTGACTTTAGATCAATCTTGGAAAATACTTTGGCACCCTAAAGTTGGTCGAATAAATCATCGATCCTGGGCAACGGATATCGGTTCTTGATGGTTACTTTGTTCAACTGATGGTAATCCATGCATAATCGGAGAGATCTGTCCTTCTTCATGAAGATGACTGGTGCACCCCAAGGGGATACACTAGGACGAATGTGGCCCTTCTCTAGGAGTTCCTCAAGCTGCATCTTGAGCTCATTAAGCTCATTTGTGGTCATCCTATATGGTGCTCTGGAAACTGGTTCGGCTCCTGGAACAAGGTCTATATGAAAATCAATCTCTCTACGGGGCGGCATATCGGGTAACTCTGAAGGAAATATGTCTGAAAATCCCTTAAGGATAGGATGGTCATCAATAGATGGTTCCTTTTCTTCTTCTTCTTCTCTATCACTAATGGTGAT
The DNA here is from genome assembly GCF_030272615.1 of Cryptomeria japonica. Classification (NCBI taxonomy): domain Eukaryota; kingdom Viridiplantae; phylum Streptophyta; class Pinopsida; order Cupressales; family Cupressaceae; genus Cryptomeria; species Cryptomeria japonica. The sequence continues at coordinate 532,523,500 of NC_081414.1, forward strand.
GGCAAATAAATGGCATCCCTTTCGCATGCTCTGCTTAAGTTGCATGGCAGAGATCATACGAAGAGACACGGGTCTCTGAATTCCAGTGATTACTATGGGAGAACCATGATCATCCTCACACTCGATCCTTTTTAGGTGACAATCCATCTTGGCTCTGTGGGCATAAAGCCAATCCATGCCAAGTACGATGCCATATGATCCGAGTGGTGTAACTCTAAGGTCTACTAAGGTGGTGGCATTACCAATCTGAAGCTGACATCCCCTAACCTCTGATTCCACTGACACTCTAGCCCCTGAAGCTAATTCCACTTCCCAATTGACCTCTTGTCTAATTGCCACTAGCCCGCAATGCTCCACAACCAATGGAGATATAAAAGAGTCAGTAGCTCCTGAATCAAATAATATAGATACATTGCTACCTCTGATCATACCTGCAACCTCAATAACCATGGCCTGATGCTCTACCTGGCGGTTGTCAACTGCTATGAAGACCCTATGGGACTTGCCCATATCCCAGACTATCAGCTCTGATGCTACCATCCTTTAACTGCCTGCCATCTGACCCTGAGTACACTCTCTCGCCATGTGTCCCATGGCTCCACATGTGAAGGTGCCACGTGCCTGAAACTGCACTCCCTATGGTTTGGAGAAAGACTGTCCCCCTGTCTTGCTAGAACCACTATACCCACCTCTGGAGGACTGCGAAGTCCTTGCCGAAGGTGTGTAAGGAGCTTGAGATCTTTGATCTCACCTTTGACCCTATGACTGCCACTGCTTGGGCTTTGCACTATACTGACTCTACGGAGGCCTTTGCCTCTGGTTTTGCTGTGACTGCTATGGAGGAGGGGGTTTGGAGAACCCCGATGTGTCTCTATTGTTACCCTTCCAATGGGGTTTCTGAAACCCGTAAGTCTGTGGTGTAGGGTTACAGTTTTGGAACCGATCCCTCGAGTCCTGAGGTCTGACCTGAATCTCCTCTGCTATCAAAGCCTTCTCCATGGCAACCCGAAGGCTCCCTGGAGCGGCCATCCTCACTGGTCCTGCTATGCCAGAATTCAACCCTCTGATAAATCGGTTGACGAGAAGCTTCTTATCTTTTAGGTAGTCTACGTATGGTAAGAGTTCAAAGAACTTGTTCTCATAGTGGGTCACTAAAAGACCCTTTTGCTGGAGGTCATGGAACTCATCCACCCTACACTGTCTATAATGCTCTGATAAGTACCTCTCCCTGAATCTCTCTATGAAAATCTCCCAAGTGAGAGTATCTATCACTAAGCCACACTTATATTCTTCTTGTCTCCACCATGTGGAGGCTGTTCCTCGTAATAGGTGGACCGTTGCACGTGCTTTTAGATTGCTCTCATAAGAGCGCAATGCAAAGCACCTATCTAGGCTCAAAAGCCATGCCTCTGCTTCTAACCCATCGGTAGATCCCCCAAAAGATGGTGGTTGAAGATGCGTAGCCTCTCTGATTAGATCCCCTGAATCCCGATGTGCCCTCTCATAATACACTGGTGCTACGACTGGAGGTGGTGCTGGTAGGTGAACGGACTCGGGCTCATGCCTAGCCTAACTCTCTACGAGATTAGGAGGTGGACTCCTACTCCATTCCCGTTCTACTGTTCTATGGCTCCCTGAGTCCTGGTTCTCAACATTATGATCTATTTCCAGAAGCATATCCTGAACTATGCCAATCAGGTTCTGTAGAGCTACCAAGATGTCTCAGTTTGGGTCAACTGGTCATTCGGGAGGAGCTTCTGGGTTCACTTTCGGAACCGATTCCTCCCTATTGACCTCTTCGCATGCCATGCGTTCATGCCTAGGACCTCTACCACATTTGCGAACTTGTCGCGTAGTTGGAGGCATCCTTTTAAGAAAATAAAATAAAATGGAATAAATAAATATTTTTGGAGAAATATTTTAACTAATTAAAAAAAAATATAATAAAAATAAATATAATTTAATTAATTAAATAATTATAGCAGAATGTAATGGAGTAAGGTTCCTAGTGTTGGTAACCTTGCTCTGATACCAAAATGTCATGCCCAAACTTTTGGGCACAAGCGGAATAATTTTTTTTTTTTAAATACTTAACCTAGTACAACTAACTTATTAAAATAATGCAATACTAGTTTAGTCTTAACTATGTTTTGAGTGAATCAAACAACTAAATTAATTAGGCGATAAATAATCTAAGTTATAAACAAGATAATAATTCTCCAAAAGTATTTTTATTATTTCTTTATTAAATTAATAAATTCGCTTAAACCCAAAAATCTCTAAATAAAACTGCAGGGATACTTCCAAATCTCAATTAGTCTTTTAATTGCCTAGGGACTAACTAATTAATCCCTAGCTTATTTTAACAATAAGAATAATTTGTCTAACACTTGACTAGAGAGTCAATTAAACCCATAATAGCATTTGTGCTATAAGATTATTTTAATGAAGGGCAAACTAATTTAACTTCTAAGGCTTCCTAATGCAAGGGTAATTATTAATATTTCCCCCCTTAAACTCAACTCAAAAATGATTCTAAATCTAGTTCTTAAATAAAACCCTTTAAAAAAAAACTCTACTAAATAACAATGAATTTCACTAATGGGAGCTTAAATCAATAAAAATCTCAATCTTATAAACCTCAATATATATATGTAGTTAATACACCATAAATGGGTATATATATATATATATGGGGAAAAGTATGGTTAAAAATAATATCTCTCTTTAATTGCAAGGCCTTATGGGGATACCCTATTTAAATTTCAAATAGGGTTTCCCCCCCCTTATTACCCCCTTTTCTTTTTTTTATTTAAACAAAACCCCACACACAACCTTATTTTATAAATTTGTTATGAGTTTTGCCCTAACCCAAAAATTTTAGGGCTTTGTGTGTGTGTGCTTCATCTTATTTTATTTTTGTGTGTGTTGTGTGTGTGTGTGCACAGGTCGTGTTGGGAGCAGTGGGAGTGATGTTTGCGGAGGTCGCAGCAGGGGGGAATGGTGGTGGCGGTTCCCACGGGGCCTGTACCTGCAGGCTGGGGACAACTTTGCCCACATCTGCGGTGCTCTGTAGTCTGTGGACATCGCCACCCACAGCTACGGTGACCTGCAGACGATGAACGATGCCGCCCACAACTGCGGCTCTCCCGCAGACTGTGGACGTCACCGCCCACAGCTGCGGGCTCCTGCAAACTGTGGACATCGCCGCCCACAGCTGCGGCCCTCTCCCTTTCTTCTTTGCAAATTTTTTTTTAAGGTTTTTTTTTAATTTAAAATTTCTATTTCTTTAATATATATATATATATATATATATATATATATATATATATATATATATATATATATATATATATATTGCCCTTTGTTTTTATAACTCATTTAGGCATTCTTATGAGTTTTCTTTTTAACTTTAAAATACATACAAATATTTTTTCCTAATATTCCTTGTAGTATATTAAAGGGGAAATATCCTTTTTTTAATATAAGGTTGGAAAATATATATGTTTTATATTTTGTTTTTTGTTTTTTGTTTTGTTTTAAGTATTATGAAACTAATATCTACAATGCATTCTAACAGCAAGCTTAAATATAATCTTTTCTGGTAAACAAAATAAAACTAGGACTATATGCTAATCTTTTTTTTTTGATAAAAATAAGCTACTACTATAGGATTTATTTTCTGCATTAAATGAAAGAATAAATGACAGAATTAATTTAATTGCAGCAGCATAAATAAAACCAAAATTCTAATGTATGAGCTTTCATATACCATTTCTATCTTGCATAAGGAATAAAATGAACCTTTATTTGCAGAATAAATATAAATGCAACAACTTTATTTCTTTTTCTTTTTTAATGAGGATTTTAATACAACTTATATATTTCATCTTCCCTTTGCAAAACTTAACCAAATAGAAGATATACATTTCTTTAAGCAAATTAAAATACAAAGTAAATATTATTACAAATGGGTTTGAAACCCCAACTAGAATTTCCCTTCCATAGGACTATGAATAAATACATACACTTCTTTTCTTTTGGAAAATAAATACAACAATGGCTCTTCATTTTTTTTTTTTGCTACAAAATAAATACACTTTTCTTTTAAACTTTTCTGCAACATAAAACAACAATAAATCTCTTCATCTTTTTCTTTCCCACCCCAAGCAACCTGCAATAAAAATACAACTTGACCATGGAGAGCTCACCTCCCAGCCTAGGCTTACTAGAAGCCACCCCCGAGCTCGGAGAACCAAGCACTAGATGGGTCACTAACAAACAAATAACACAACAAACAAAGGGCAAACACTCAACATGCATTTTCCCATCGCAGGCTACACTCTCACCACAACTTGTGATGAACTTTCCAGGGGTGGAAGTAGACCAAATAACATTGGGGAGATTGCAAGCATAATACAACTCAAGCCACCTCATGGCAAAACAAAATACAACAAATTCATCTCCACACCCTTATGCCCCCCAAAGGCATAAAAGCCATATTTTCTCCCCTTATGACCCCCAAATGCATACACAAGGCTATGCAGCAAGGGTCACATAGGACATCCTTGAGATCACTCTCCATAAGGATAGCCTCTCACCCAAGGCTGTCATACTTCTTCCTCCCCAAGACCATCCTACTCTCCCAAGAGTGGGAGGTCTTGGACACTCCCAAAACAAGAACACATAAACAAAGGACAAGGAAAGGAAACATTTACACTTTTCTCCTAAAAAACAAATTACATATACACATCTCCTCATACAAGCATTTCTTTCTTTCAGAACAACATAAACAACATAAACAAAAGGAAGTAAAACCAACCTTAATCTGCCAATAGGTATGATAGACTTAGTTGGGGATGAGCAGCCCAAATCCACACAAACTCTTCACCAACACTTTCAGAAGAATTCTATCCTGCAACTATTTTCAAAAATTGCATTATCTCCAACAATGGAGAGTGGGTGATTACTCACTAAGTCCCTAATCCTTGCTTAAGAAGGCCTCTCTCACACTTCCCAACCCCTTGGGTAAGGTGAGAGTTCCCATTGGTTGCTCTTCCCAACCTCTTACATGTTGCTAAAACTAGAAAGGGAAAAGGTGAGAGAGGATGGGGAAGAGAGGTTGACATCAAAAGGGAAGGTTGTATATTCTAGGAGGAACCTTCTAAGTTGAATTTTCGCTCACCTTGGGAAAACCACTTTTTGAGGTGACTAAATAGTCACATGGGAGTAGTCACATGTTTAAAAATACCCGTAACCCATAGTTGTACCCTTTGGACCTTTGGAAAAGTCCTAAAACTGACCCTAGGAGTCCATTTGACCCCTTAGAAACCCAACTGAAGTTAGCCTACGGGTCAAACCTGAGTTGACCACTCCCAAGACTCCCTACCCAAGGCAAATTTGGGACCACACTCATGTGTTTGAATGGATTTGGTAGAAACAAAACTCCCTCCAAGAGACAAGTCAAAATCAATGACACTAATCAGCACATGTGTCAAGTGACACAATAAAATACAATATAAAAATCACACATGGAATTTGTCTCTTGTAGGATTACACATATACATAAAATCAATTTAACACTCATGCATCATTTACTTTCATGAATAAAATACAATACAAACAGGGTGTTGTCTCTCCAAATAGACAACCCCTGGCTTAACAAACATACATAGGTCTTGGTTTGGTTCTCCATATTATTTCCATGGTCATATGGATAATTTTCCTGTGCATCTCAATTAACACATTAGTAATTCCAAATAATCACAATTATATATATAATTAAACACATGGATTTCATTGCACATCAAACACTCATACATTTGACAATAATAATTCAATATCCCATTCATTTAAATTTGATTCCCCATAAGCAATTATCATACTCCTCAAAATTGAACCATTCATATAATAAGCATCCTATTTCTATCATCAAAATGAAGTCCTGCAAATCTAATAATGACATACATCATTTCAAAGTAATTCTATTCTAGCAACATATAAAGTTTCATAATCATAATGCATAAAATGAAGCATCAATATACATCAATGTGAGCGAAATCATGGAATCATATAGGTTCTAAATCTATAATGCATAAAATAAAGCATCCCTAATAGTCTCAATATGAAAATAACAGAAAATGTCAGGATGAGTCTAGGTAGGGCCTCAGAAGCAAGGAGCCCCTCAACATCAGATTCACGCTACTGTCGACAATCGTCAAGCTGATTTCCAAGCCGCACCTATCCAAATTACGGGTAAGCTCTTTGGACAAACAGTTTCTATTTTAATAGATACGGGAGGTACTGAATGTTTTATTGATCCACAAGTAGTTTCTAGAATATCTATTAAACCTGGTTATATTTCAAATTCATGGATGGTTCAGTATGGAAATCAAGCAAGAAAGAGAGTAGATACTTGTATATTTTGCAGTGAATTAGAACTTCCTAGTTTCCAAACCCAAGTTAACCTTTATGTTGCACCACTAGGATCATATGATGTGATCTTAGTTATTAATTGGTTGACTGAACATAAAGCCATAGTGAACTATGAAGATAAGGTCATTAGTTGCATGGATGATTTTGGGAATTCCATTGAAATTTTCGGATCTCAAAGTCCTCTTGAATTGAGATACATTTTGGCAATGCAACTCAAGAAGGCCCAAAGAAACGGATGTTCCATCATTGCCGTCATGGTTAATGATTTGAATAGTGTAGGGAAAATTCCTACAGATTATCCTGTCCTTGCAGAGTTTCTAGATATTTTTCCAGAAGATCTTACCAAGTTACCACCTCAGAGAGAGTTCGATTTTTCTATAAAACTCTTACCTGGAATGGAGCCACAATCTAAGGCTCGATATAGAATGACAACGATAGAATTGTATGAGCTTAAGCCTCAATTACAAGAATTGCTTAGGCAAGTTTTTATTAGACCAAGCGTATCCTCGTGGGGTGCACCAGTGATCTTTGTAAAGAAGAAAGATGGTACTTTAAGGTTATGCATTGATTATAGGATGTTGAATAAAGTAACCATCAAAAACAGATATCCTCTACCAAGGATAGATGAATTATTTGATCAAATGAAAGGTGCATCTGTATTCTCCAAGATTGATCTTCGATCCGGATATCATCAGTTAAGGATTAAGGATGAAGATATTCCTAAAACTGCATTCCGAAAAAGGTATGGGCACTATGAATTCAAAGTTGTACCATTTGGTTTAACTAATGCCCCAGCAACATTCATGAACCTCATGAATAGTATTTTCAGAGAATACTTGGATGACTTTGTTTTAATCTTCATTGATGACATATTGATCTATTCTAAGAATGAAGAAGAACATAAGAAGCACCTGAGGATAGTTTTGCAATGATTGAGAGATCGTAAACTTTATGGAAAATTCTCTAAGTGTGCCTTCTTTCAGGAAAAAGGTGCAATACTTAGGTCATGTCATATTCGCCGAAGGAATTTTAGTTGATCCTACAAAGATAGAAGCAATAGTAGATTGGCCAACGCCCCAGAATGTTTCAAAAGTTCAAAGTTTTATGGGACTTGCAGGATATTATAGAAAATATGTGGAAGGATTTTCCAGGATAGCGGCACCAATTACCTCACTTCAGAAAAAGGAAAAAAGGTTTGAATGGACTAAGAAATGCGAGGAATCATTTCAACTCCTGAAGTAGAAATTGACAACAACACCAGTATTAACAATACCAGATCCCAACGGACATTTTGTAGTAATTACAGATGCGTCACGTGAAGGTGTGGGAGTAGTATTGATGGAAGAAGGAAAGGTGGTTGTATATGAATCATGAAAGCTAAAGCAATATGAGATGAATTATACTTCGCATGATTTAGAACTACTAGCTATTGTGCATGCATTACAACTATGGAGGCATTACCTTTTAGGGAAACCTTTTGAGCTTAAAATGGATCATTTAGGATTAAAGTATATTTTTACACAACCTAACCTAAATGCAAGATAGAGAAGGTGGCTTGAATTTTTAAGTGAGTATGACTTTGGTATTGAATATATCCAAGGGAAGGAAAATAGAGTAGTTGATGCTCTCAGCAGAAGAAGACACCTCTCTGCAATGGTTACAACAAGGACAAATTTGAAGCAACAAGTGTTGCAGAAACTTTCCGAAGATGAACATTATATAAGAGTTAAACAAGCCTTGGAAAGAGACTCTTTAGACCATCGCTATGATGGATATGAGATAGAACCAGAGGGTATTTTGAGATATCAAGGAAGGATGTATATACCAGAAGGAGGAGAGTTGAGGAAGTTGATCTTACATGAGATGCACAATACACCTTATTCAGGACACCTTGGAATAACAAAGATGGTAGCTGATTTGAAAACATTGTATTTCTGGCCTAAACTCTGGAAAGAAGTGGCTGAGTATGTAGCACAATGTCTGGAATGTCAAAGAGTAAAAGTTGAACATGTTCATCCAGTAGGACTTTTATTTCAACATGTTATACCAGAATACAAGTGGTAGGTAATCAGTATGGATTTCATCCAAGGATTACCGATGAGTAAGAATAAGCATGGCACTATCTTAGTGGTGGTGGACAAGTTGACTAAAGTTTCACATTTCATACCTGGTAATCTAAAAGATGGATTATTTGTTCTTGCCAAGAAATTTGTGGAAGAAATTTTTTGGTTACATGGAGTTCTAGAAACTATTATATCTGATAGGGATACCGGGATGACTTCCAGATTTTGGACAACATTGAATGCAGCATTGGGAACAAGGCTAAATTTTAGCTCAGCATATCATCCTCAGACTAACGGCCATACAAAAAGGGTTAATTAGGTAGTGGAGGATCTTTTGAGAATGTATTGCATGGATCAGCAGTACAAATGGGAGGAGTACTTGCCCTTAGTTGAATTTTCTTATAACAACTCCTTTCATGCATCATTAGGTATGGCACCTTTTGAAGCACTCTATGGGCGAAAATGTTGCACACCTATCAGCTGGGATAGACTAGAGGATAGGATCATTATTGGTCCAGATTTACTCAAGGAAATGGATGAACAGATGGTGTTGATTAAGAGTAGATTGAAGGAAGCAGCTGACCAACAGAAGAGTTATGCAGACTGAAATAGAACTTTTAGACAATTCACTGCAGGAGAGAAAGTCTTTTTGAGAGTCAAACCTCATAAGAGCTCTATCTCATTTGGAAAATCATCAAAATTGGCTCCAAGATATGTGGGACCCTTTGATGTACTGGAGGTTATCAATCCAGGTGCTTATAGATTAGCTTTACCCCCTGCTCTAGCTCGAACCCATAATGTGTTTTATGTGTCTTTATTGAAACCTTACAATGCTGATGCATCTCATATTCTTGATTTGCAATCCTTACAGGTTCAAGATCCAGGGGTGGTGCTAGTGGAGCCCATCCGAATCCTAGATCAGCGTAGTGTGAAGCTATGTAACAGAGATTTTATTCAGTATAACGTTCAGTGGGACCAATATTCTGAGGATAGTGCTACTTTGGAGGATGCTGAGACGATTGACCGTCATTTCCCTCATTTGCTTTCTTAGGAAATAACTGCTTTTTAATTTTGGATATTTTGAAACAGTTAATATTATTTGATGATGTAAACTTGGATAGCCTGTGTGTTCTTGGTATTATTATTTGAATTTAAGGTAAGATTGATATTTTGTGAGATATTATGTTTTGTGATTATTAATGAGTGGCAAGACATTGAGATGATGCCTCTTCCAAGAGGGAAAGGATGTCACAAATCATTTTATTTAATATTGTGCAATTTAAAGATGTAATGTGATTTTGAAATTTAAAATAGATTAGATCATTCATAATCTAGTATGAGGAAATATAGTATGCTTTTTACTCCTCCAAATGATATGAAATTCAATATTCTTTTGGGTTTGTCAATACTAATAAATTTTTGAGTGTAAGAAATGCAGGATGAGGTAAAGGAGGTCGAAGGCGAGAACATGAATTAGGTAGAATTGCTTTTAACTAAATGACTTCGATGGAAAAGGGAATCTCTCACACACCACATTAGGATTTATAATTTGCATCTTGAAAATATGGATGATTTGAATGACCTTATTTGAGTGTTTGTTCAAATTGAAATGATGAACTTGGAATGAGAAGTAGATTGATTTAAATGTTTATACATGTGCATTAATTGCATGATGTGAGTAGTGTTTGAATTAAATCTAAGTTGTCTGAGTAATTGTGAAATATTATTCTTTATTGTTAAAAGGGATAAAATGAATATTGACCCTAGGTTTAATGTTCTTTTTAGATATGTATAAATGTATGAAAATTGTACTTGCGAGTTTAATTTTGTAAATTGAATAATAGTATAATATATATATATATATATATATATATGGGAAATTTATTCAATCATATACATATATCAATATCCAATTATCGTGAATTTGACTTCGTCAAGAATTTTGTCTATACATATACGTAATCATTTGAGATTAAAAATATATACACATTATATATATATATATGAATTCTAATAATAATTTGATCATGTATTTGTAAATATTGTATATGTATTTATGAAATTAAACTATGTAATGAAAATCCGATATATATATATTTAATCAAAGAAAGGGTTTATCAAAGAATTTATTAAAAAATAAGTTGAATGTTTAATATTAATGAAGAGTCATTTAATATATATATATATATATATATAATATTAAACATATTAATAGTATAAGGTGGTGGTTTGAAAAGGTAGTCGACCGTTTGAAGCCGGAGGAAGAGCCGCTTTGGTCGGTTTGTTAGCAGAACTCCCTCCATCTACGGTGGTCGCTGTCAAAGCAATTACGCAGACCAGAGCACGATGGAGACTTAAACACTCCCACGACCCCTTGGGGAGACTTGGCATGCAACATGGCTTGGCATGCAATGTGACTCTTTAGTGGATAAGCTGAAGTCGACAGATTCCATGGAGAAATCAAGGTCCAACTGAAATGGTTGGAAGTTTTTAACAATAAAAGACTCGAACTTGCCACAAATTGAGGGTGGTATATAATTCATAGAACTGCGTGGAGATTATAGTTACAACCACATGACAATAGAAATAGTGGAACAGTAAATAAGACCCAGAGGATAGCAACAAACATAGCCAAAGATTAGAATAAATAGACGTATACACACATACATTCTTTCATTTTTTCTCACACGAGATTAGAAGAGCGATGATTTCTTGAAGGGAGGGTTAGAATAGTTTGATAGAGAGGAAGAATAGTTGGATATAGAGGAATAATAGCTGGATAGAGAGATAGTTGGATGATATCGTAGAGATTGAGCGATAGAGAGATAGTTGGATAGAGATAAGAATAGTTGGAGAGAAAGAGAGACTTGCGATCAAGGCATGGAATGATTTGATGAAGAACGACAAGGTCAAAAGCTTACAATCCACTCTAAGTTTCCAAGAGGTTAGAATCCTTGGTTTATGTTTTATTTTATTTGTTAAATTTGGTATAAAATGTGTAGAAATGGAAGTTTAGATAATAGATATGTACGTCCAAATGGGTTTCAATTATTAATATCGTATTTGAAATGCTTTATAAATCATTGTGGAATAGAATAAAAGAATTTAGAGAAAAGATGTTAATATCGTATTTTGCACAAAAATAATTAGTTTTAATTCTATTTTTAGAATGTGTTTGCATACTTTTGTTTACATATGAGATTAATTTCATACATGTTTAACACCTTCTTTTGTATGTACTTTATTTTAGTCAAAAGATTGATTTTAAGTTTATTGCTTATAAAAGTTTATCATTTTCCAAAATATGAAAGATTGTGTTCGATAGATATATTAGACAAGTAATGATTAGTAAACAAAAATGATATCTCTATTTTTGTTTTAAAAGAAAGATTGTATTCTCAATAGAATTTGTGTTTGAGGGAATCAACCTAGGGTTAAGCTTGAGTTGGAAAAATTTACCTTTCGGGATGGGTACCGAATGTGGATGTTTTAGGAAGAATAGTTGTTTTTTCCAACTATTATTTTACTGTGCATGGCATATACTCGGTCGAGTTATTGTTTGAATTATCTGTAGCAAAAGATGGAAATTCCTTATTTATGCTCTCTACCACATCCTAGTATGATAGCAAATGCTTGTTTCTTAGAATGAAGTAGGAAAAATGAAAATGCATATATTATCTAGGCATGCACCAGATTCCCTTTTGCTTTCAAATTCTTTGGTTAAACCAATTCATGCAGGGTCGGGTATTCTTGATTGACCAAGAATTTCAGGGAAGTGTAAGCTTCAAGGTTGGGCGAAAAAAGTGCCTGATTTTTGTTCTCTTTTGCGTTCAAAAGATAGAAGGAAGCGACTCAAACTAAAGATCGATAGATGCATCTTCTTGTATAATCTTAAGGCAATTTGGAAGCCTAAGTAGGAAATAAGAACTTCTTAGTATTGGATATTGTATTATTCATGTGCATTATAATGATATATCTATGAAATTTTTTATATCCATATTTGATGTTTGCTTATATCTTGAATAAAATATGCTTAGAGAATGAAATTTAAGTTTATTATGGATAAAGAGTAGTTTAGGGTTAGATCCTAGATTGACATCTTTACATGGTGCGGCTTCTAGATGGATTTTAGGATACTGAAGATGTTCTTTGATTGTGCTTAAACTGCTTGAAGACATTGCCTTGGCGTGGTGGAACCAGAATAGGTCCGATGCCTATCTAGGTTATGGATTAGTATCATGATAACATGTACTCTACACATTACCAGGATGTTTCAGGAGAATTTATGGATTTGTTATTGTTGTTTTGGTCTTAAGCCAACATGGAATATCATTGTAATATGAAATTATGTAATGATCCAATTGTAATATCTTTTAGGTGGCCGACCTAATTGTTTAGGTCTTAGGGTTGGTATAAATGAATGTAAGATCTCATTGTAGATCATGTGGTGAGGAAATGAAAAGGTGTATCGTGGTCATGAATTGTAATATCATATGTGAAGGATCAAGTTGATCATAGGTGATCGAATTAGGATTAAGGAAGAGGTCAAAGGCCTTCAATATTGAGCTTAATTAGGATTGTAATTAGGCATGGTAGATTCTATCTCTGACAGTTCACTTTATTGGATTGTTGTCCATTTATCTTGAGGTGGTTTTAACCTTTGTAGTTAGTGAGACTCTTTTGTAATGAGAAGTATGCTCTACGTAGTGTGCCTTCCTGCATGTGCAGGCCCCTCATTATATCACATGCTTTCTGTAGAAGTATCATCTGATTATGGGTAGGCTTCCCAACATGGTTTTTTCCTTTTTGGGTTTTCCACATACAAATCATGGTGTTATGTGGTATGGTTTCTTTGCATTGATTATCTATTTAATTGTTGAGTTACATTGTTTATCGGTATCTGTGTTTACCAACATTTATTTCTGCTTTACCGGTATTTGAATATTTATGTATTTTGGTTTAAGGTTGTATTGTGGATTAAATGTTATAACTGTTAACAATTAATTCACCCCCCCTCTCAGTTTTTTCACCAGTTATCCTAACAATTGGTATCAGAGCTTTGGTCCTCTTTGACAAAAGCTTAACCACTTGAGGTAGATCCTATGGCAACTAACACTTCTAATCCACCGGCAACTATTTTCAGAAGAGAAATCCATAAGTTTGATGGAACAAATGATGGGATATGGAAAATTTTAATGGAGACTCATCTTAGATGTCTTGGCAAGGATATTTGGGAGATCATTGAGAAAGGATACACACCTTCTGATCTAACATCTAGAAATCCTGCTCATGCAGACTTGGATAAGAATATTGAAAATGATTGTAGAGCTAGAGAAGCCCTCTTGTGTGCACTTCCTGATCAGCAGATCATGTGATTGACTGATAAATCATCAACAAAGGTTATGTGGGGCAAATTGAAAACTCTGAAGGAAAGTGACCATGTTGTCAAAATTGCTAAACTTGATGGTTACCGGGTAAGATATGAAAACTTGAAAATGGAAGATAATGAGAGAATTGTTGTCTTTATGGAAAGAGTAAATGAGATTGTTATGGGAATTCAATGTTGTGGAGGATTTCTAAGTGAAGATGAAATAGTTTCCAAAGTATTGAGAGCCCTTCCACTAGCTTACAAGATGAAGGCAACTACAATTAATGAATTAAGAACAATGACAAATACTCTAGTTAATAGAGACACTCTGATTAGGAAATTATCTTCTTTTGAGCTTGAAGAATTTGGATCTTCTAGAGCTGTATAGTCTGAACCTTCTTTTCATGCATCATCATCATCATCTACCAACAAAAGTTATTGGAAAGCCCTATATGCAAAAGAATTGGAAGACATGAGGAAAGAAGATGAAGAACTTGAGCAACTTGAAGCCTTATTTGCTAGAAGAGTACCCAAAGGACCAACTAGAAGTAAGTATGAAGGAAAAGGACCTTTTAAATGTTTTGCATGTAATAATATTGATCACTTTGCATCTAGATGTCCTGAAAGAAATAGAAAGGTTTGAGGAAAGAGAAAAAATATCTTAAGCCTAACTGGAACATATATAGATTCAAGAAAAGTAAACAATGCTACATAGTGGATGCGGAAGGAGTAATTGATGACTTTGGAGATGAACCGACAGAAGATTTTGCTAGTGGATCCAACAATGGAAAGGAATGAGTGTTCTATGTTTTGAAGGAAGATGAGCCAGAACTGGATATCAAGAATGAGGAAAAGGCCCTGGCAACAAAAGTTCAAGATAAGTATGAATGGGTAATTAATAGTGGATGATCACATCATATGATTGGAGATAAAGGGAAATTTCTGTCCCTGCAAGAATACAATGGTGGTCAAGTTATATTTGGAGATAACATGACATGTATGATCAAAGGTAGAGGTATTATTTCTTTGGATGACAAGCATAATACTGATAATGTCTATTATGTAGAAGGTTTAAAGCATAATCTTTTGAGTGTTGGTCAATTGGTTGATAAGGGTTTCCAACTTCTATTTAAAGATAGAAAATACAAAATCATTAACAAGACTAGTTTGGAGATTGCAACCGGTATTCAAACAGGAAGTAAAATCTTCCACTTGAACACTGGTAATAATACATGCTTAATTGCTCATATTGATGAGAGTTGGTTATGACATAAGAGGTTGTGTCATGTTAATTTTGATTGTATTGTTAAGATCAGTTCAACTAAGACAGTTAGAGATATACCTAAGATTATGAAGCCTCATAATCCGGTATGTAAGGAATGCCAATTGGGTAAGCAAGTTAGAAGTTCTTTTAAGAGCATACATGATAGATCTAATGATGCACTTGATTTGATTCATATTGACTTATGTGGTCCAACAAGGACTAGAAGCTTCCAAGGTGATAGATATTTCATGCTAATTATTGATAACTATTCTAGAATGATGTGGGTGACTTTTCTAAGGGAGAAGTCCGAAGCTTTTGAGAAATTCAAGGTCTTATAAGTGAAGGTTGAAACTGAAACTGGATTGAAAATAAAATTTCTAAGATCAGATCAAGGAGGTGAGTTCACTTCTCTTGAATTTAACAGTTATTGTGAGACAAATGGAATCAGGAGACAACTATCTACACCTAGGACTCCTCAACAAAATGGAGTAGTGGAAACAAAGAACAAAACCATTTTGGATGCAACAAGATCTATGGTGATGGAAGCCAAATTGCCTCATATCTATTGGAGAGAAGTTGTGAGTACAATAGTCTACACATTCAACAAAGTTCACATCAAAGGTGAAACCAATAAGACCTCTTATAAACTATGGTTTGGACAAACACCTACTATTAAATATTTCAGATTTTTTTGAAGTAAATTCTATATCAAAAGAGATGATTCAATTGGAAAGTTTGATCCTAGATGTGATGAAGGGATATTTCTTTGGTACTGAATTAAGAGAAAAACATATAGATGTTATAACAAAAGATTACAGAAAATTGTTGAGAGTGCTAATGTGAAAGTGGATGAGCAGTACAAAAATCATTCTATATCATACGACAGGGAACCGAAAGTGGAAATGATCATAACTGAACCGACAATGCCTCAACCAATACAGGAAGCTGAGACAGTTACACCGACACAATCAAAAAATTCATTTGCGACTGATGATCAAAGCAGTGAACTTGAAGTTCAAAAGACACCAAGGTATGTAAGATTAAATCATTCTGAAGATTAGATCATTGGAGATAAGAACAAGGGAGTGATGACTAGAAGGAAACTGTCTAATGAAGAGGTTTTTTTTATTTCTCAAATTGAACCGACAACTGTTATTGAAGCTTGTAAGGATAAACATTGGTTAAAAGATATGAAAGATGAATTAGATCAGATAGAGAAGAATGAAACTTGGACTTTAGTTCCCCAGACTAAAAATAAGAATGTTATTGGAACTAAATGGGTTTTTTAGGAATAAACTAAATGATGATGGTCAAGTTATAAGAAACAAGGCTAGATTGGTTTGTAAAAGATATTCTCAAATGGAAGGAATTGATTATGGTGAATAGCTAGAATTGAAGATGTTAGACTATTTCTTGCCTATGCATCTTATAAGAACTATAAGGTTTATCAAATGGATGTCAAATGTGCATTTTTGAATGGTGAGCTTGAGGAAGAAGTATACATTGAGAACCCTGATGGATTTTCACTAATAGATGATAAAGATGTGGTTTGCAGATTGAAGAAAGCTTTATATGGTTTGAAACAAGCTTCTAGAGCTTGGTATGCAAGGTTGGATAAATATCTTTTGAAGCTTGGTTTTACTAAAGGCAGTGCTAATAGTAATTTATATTATAAGATCACTGATGATGATAGTATTTGTTGATGATATCATTTTTGGAGGAGAAGATAAATTGTGCATGGAATTTGCTTACAACATGAAGAATGGATTTGAAATGTCAATGATTGGTGAGATGAAATTTTTCTAAGGTTTTTAGATTACTCAAACTGACAAAGGCATTTTTATCTATCAAACTAAGTATCTGAGAGAATTGTTGAAAAAGTTTGGTATGGATAATTCTAAACTGGTAAGTACTCCTATGCTGGCAAGTGAGAAATTATCTATCAAGGCTACTTCTACACTGGTAAATCTGACAAGGTATAATTCTATGATTGGTGGTCTGTTATATCTAACTCAGACTAGACCTGATATTATGAATGTAGTAAGTATTGTTTCAAGATATCAAAGTAATCCTAAACAAAATCATGAATGTGTAGTAAAGAGAATATTTCGATATTTGCAAGGAACAACAGAATATGGCCTAAGGTATTCCAAAAATGATGATTTCACTTTATGTGCATATACTCACTCAGATTGGGCAGGTGATACTGATGACAGGAAGAGCACTTCTGGTGGAGGTTTCTTTCTTGGAAAGAAACTAGTTTCATGGATCAACAAAAAAAAGTCATGCATTTATTTATCTACTGCAGAAGCTGAGTATGTTGCAGCAACAACTAATTGGTCCCAAGTCTTGTGGATGAAGCAAATGTTGAAGGATATCAGGGTAAATTGTAGTCAACCGGTAGTTATCTACTGTGATAACTCTGTAGCTATTGACATGTCTAAAAATCTAGTATTTCACTCTAAGACTAAGCATATATCAATAAAGTATAACTTTCTAAAGGACAAGGTAGAAGAAAAGGAAATCAAATTGGTTTATGTGAATACTAAAGAACAGATTGTAGACATATTCACTAAATCCCTGTCTAAAGAATCATTTGAGTATTTGAGAGATAGGTTAAGGGTTTCTGCCCCTCTGACAGAGACTTGATTGATGCAATTTTGTCATCAGTCTGACATGCATTATCAGAAATATTATTCATTTTGACATTGATGAGTGGTGCTACTACTCAAGGGGAGTAGTTAGCTTTGAGGTTTACATTATTGATTTGATATTTTTGTCAGATTTCTAGCATTGATGTCAAAGGGGGAGAGATATTGATGTGAAAATAAAGAAAAAAGGAGTTGTATACATTAGGCGGAGAGATTTATTCAGAAATTTATAGAGATATCATTTACACAGATTGTTGGTTGTCTTCCACAGGGGAGACTTGTTTGGCACTTCTTGGTACTTAGATGTTTTTCAAATCTAGTGTTTTCATCAATGCCAAAGGTGGAGATTGTTGGCATTATGGATGAATTGATTATGTGTTGCATTGATGTTTTGTCATTGATGTCAACACTAGCTATTATGGATGGTTACCGATAGGTAGGTTTTGGCTATCGATAGAAGATCTAGTGTTACCGACAGAAGAGATTATCTGTTGGACACTTCTAACATGTTTGGATCTATGGAATGTGATTGGTTACATGTGATACACGCTTCTGGAGCATGTTTTGGTTAGTTGGTGTTGGCTTGGTATTGGATACTATCATACACTCTTGTAAACCCTTACCAACATTGGTTTAAGGCTTTACCGACATAGCTTTCACTGAGGAATCATGACAGGATGCATAAGTGGTGCTGGTGCAGTTTCTAGATGGAGTTCAAGATGTTGAAGATGTTCTTTGATTATGCTTCAATTGCTTGAAGACATTGCTTTAGCGTGGTGGTCCCAAAATAGGTCCGATGCCTATCTAGGTTATGGACCGATATCATGATAACATGTACTCTACACGTTACTAGGATGTTTTAGGAGAATTTATGGATTTGTTATTGTTGTTTTGGTCTTAAGATGACATGGCATATCATTGTAATATGTAATTATGTAATGATCTTATTGTAAAATATTTTAGGTGGCCAACCTAATTGGTTTAGGTCTTAGGGTTGGTATAAATGAATGTAAGATCTCATTGTAGATCGTGGGTGAGGAAATAAAAATGTGTGTCATGGTGATGAATTGTAATATCATATGCGAAGGATCAGGTCCATCATAGGTGATCAAATTGGGATTAAGGAAGAGGTCAAAGGCCTCCGATATTGAGCTTAACTGAGACTATAATCAGGCATGGTAGATGCTATCTTTAGCAGTTCAATTTATTGGATTGTTGTCCATTTATCTTGAGGCGGTTTTAACCTCTGTAATCAGTGAGACTCTTTTGTAATGAGTAGTACGCTCTAGGCAGTGTGCCCTCTTGCATGTGCTGGCCCCTCATTATATCACATACTTTCTGCAGAAGTATCATCTGACTGTGGGTAGGCTTCCCACCATGGTTTTTCCCTTTCTGGGTTTTCCACATACAAATCACGGTGTTATGTGGTATGGTTACTTTGCATTGATTATTTGTTTAATTGTTGAGTTACATTATTTACCGACATCTATTTTCGCTTTACCAATATTTGAATGTTTATGTGCTCGGGTTTAAGGTTGTATTGTGGATTAAATATTATAACTATTAACAACTAATTCACGTCACCCCCTTCTTAGTTGTTCATCGGTTATCCTAACAAAATTTGATGGTGGTCTAGTTAGATTTGGAGATGACAAAGCATGTATGATCAAAGGAAAAGGAACTATATCATTGGATGGTAAGAACAATATTGAAAATGTTTATTATGTTGAAGGTTTAAGGCATAATATTTTGAGTGTAGGATAATTCATAGATAAGGGATTTCAATTACAGTTCAAGGATGGAAAATGCAAAATCACTTACAGATCTGGTTTGGAGATTGCAACTGGTACATAGACAAAAGGTAATATATTTCATTTGAACTCCGGTGAGAAGACATGTTTGATTACACAAATTGATGAGAGTTGGCTATGGCATAAAAGGCTATGTCATGTGAATTTTGATTGCATTTTGAAGATCAGTTCAACTAAGGTAGTTGGGGGTATACCTAAGATTATGAAGCCCTATAATCTGATATGTAAAGAATGTCAAATGGGTAAACAAGTCTAAACCTCTTTTAGGAGTATACAAGATAAATCAAATGATGTTCTTGATCTTATTCATATTGATTTGTGTTGCCTTGCTAGAGTTAAAAGTTTTCAAGGTGATAGATATTTCATGCTAATCATTGATGATTATTCTAGAATGATATGGATTACTTTTCTAAAAGAAAAATCTAAAGCATTTGAAAAGTTTAAAATCTTTAAGGCTAAAGTGGAAATTGAGACAAGATTGAAGATTAAATGTTTGAGATCAGATCATGGTGGAGAATTCACATTCGTTGAGTTTAATAACTTTTTTGAGAAACATGGTATAAGATTTGTTTGTAAAGGATATTCTCAGAAGGAAGGAATTGATCATGGAGAGACTTTTGTACCTGTAGCTAGGATTGAAGCTATAAGATTATTTCTTGCTTATGTTGCTTATTAAAACTACAAGGTATATTAGATGGATGTTAAATGTGTATTTTTGAATGGGGATCATGATGAGGAAGTTTATATTGAGTAACCTGATGGTTTTTCACTATCAAATGATACACATATGGTTTGTAGGTTAAGGAAAGCTTTATATGGATTGAAACAAGCACCTAGGGCTTGGTATGCAAGGTTGGATCAATATCTTTTGAAGCTTGGTTTTACTAAGGGCATTGCTGACAATAATTTATATTTTAAGATCACTGATGATGATATACTAATTATTTAAGTATTTGTTGATGACATTATTTTTGGAGGTGAAGATAAGTTATACATATAATTTTCTAAGAATATGGAGAAAGAATTTGAGATGTCTATGATTGGTGAGATGAATTTTTTCTTAGGTTTGCAGATTACTAAGACTGACAAAGGCATTTTTATCTGTCAAACTAAATATTCTAAGGAATTGTTGAAGAAATTTGGTATGGGAGATTCTAAATCGGTAAGTACTCCTATGGTTACAAGTGAGAAATTAACAAGGAAAGATGTTTCTGCACCTATAAATCCTAGAAGATACAAATCTATGATTGGAGATCTACTTTATTTGACTTTGACTAGGCCTAACATTATGAATGTTGTTTGTATTGTTTCAAGATTTCAGAGTGATCCTAGAGAAAATCATGAGATGGTAGTGAAAAGGATATTTAGATACTTGCAAGGTACATCAGAATATGGCTTGTGGTACCCTAAGGATGATAACTTTACTTTATGTGCATATGCAGATGCTGATTGGGCTAGAGATGTTGATGACCAGAAAAGTACTTCAGGTGGAGCTTTCTTTCTTGGAAAGAAGTTGGTTTCATGGATCAACAAGAAATAATTATGTACTTATTTATCTACTGCTGAACTTGAGAATGTTGTTGCTGCTACTAACTGTACACAAGTTTTATGGATGAAGCAAATGTTGAAGGATATAAAGGTGGATTGTGATGCACTGGTAGTTATTCACTATGATAACTCTGTTGCTATTGATATATCAAAGAATTTTTTATTTCATTCTAAAACAAAGCACATATGTATCAAGTATAACTTTTTGAAGGAAAAGGTGGAAGCAAATGAAGTTAGACTGGTTTATGTGAACACTAAAGAGAAGATTGCAGATATTTTCACTAAATCTTTGCCCAAGGAATCATTTGAGTACCTAAGAGACAAATTGGGAGTTTTTGCCCCTTTGGTAGAGACTTGATTGATGTGGTTTGACATCAGTTCGACATGCATTATCAGAGATACTATTCATTCTGACACTGATGTGGGATGCTACTACTTAGGGGGAGTAGTCAGCTTTGTGATTCAGTGGTTTATGATCTTGCTTTGATATTTTTGTCAGATTTCTGACAAAAATGTCAAAGGGGGAGAGATATTGATGTGAAAAAGAAAAGGAAAATTAGGGGAGAGATATGAAAAAGAAAAAAATCAAAGGGGGAGAGATATTGACATTTAGAGCTGTATGCAGGAGATTGTTGGCTACCTTCCATTGGGGGAGACTTGTTTGGCATTTCTTGGTACTTAGATGTTTTTCACATATAGTGTTTCTATCAATGCCAAAGGGGGAGATTGTTGGCCATTTGGTGGAATTGATTATGTGTTGCATTGATGTTTTGTCATTGATGCCAACACTAGCTATTTGGATGCTTTACCAATACCCTTCTGGTCCCAGTATGTTGAGTGGTTTTTGGTTGATTTCAATTCGGTATGATCAGGTAGGCTTCGGTATAGTTTGGTGATGGGAATTGGCTTTTTCATGATACTCATGCTCATATTTGGTCAGTTGGTTTTGGTTTGGTGATTGGATGCTATCTCGTTTACTTGGAATCTTGTCTTTTGGTTCCTTCGAGGGTTTGACTGACAGAGATTTTGATGAAGATTTTTGATGAATTGCATAAGTGGTGTTGGTGTAGCTTTTGGTGGAGTTCCAGGATGTTATTGGTGATCATGTTGGAGACTTGGCAGATGGAGATCATTGCTACAACATGTGGACCTATACTGTGTTCCGGTTGATCTAGGTTATGGACCGACTTTAAATGTAATGTGTGGATTGGACCTCTCAATGTATTTCCAAGATGTCTTATGTGTTGGATATTATTTGTTTGGTCTAAGGCCAACATGGTTTATAATTATGTAATTAGTTTATTATCTAGTGGCCGACCTGATTGTTTATGGTTGAGGGTTTGTATATATAGATGTAAGATCTCATTGTAGATTATCATGGCTATGTTAGAGGTCATGGTCAAGGAGTGTAATGTGCGAATAATGTAATATCATTTAGGCATTGGATTTGGTCGATCATTGGAGATTGAATTGGTTTTATGTAAGAGGATTTAGTCCTTCGTTATTGAGCTTAACCAGAACTGTACTCAGGCATAGGAGATGCTATCTTTTGTAGTTCAACACTTCTCCAGATTGTAGTTTGGATTCCTATGTAGTCAGTGAGGCTCCTTTTATGATGATTAGTGCGCTCTATGCTATTGGCCTTTCTGCAAGTACATGCCTCTCAATTGTAACTCACATACTTACTACAAAAGTATTATCTGACCTTGGGTAGGCTTCCCACTATGATTTTCCCCTTTACCAAGTTTTCCACATATAAATCTTGGTGTCATGTGGATGGTATTTATTCTATGATTATTGTTTATGCTTAATTGGTTTAATTGCTATTCCGGTATTAATGTTTTGGGTTCCGGTATTAAATTTTAAATTACTAATAGTTCTGGTAATCTGTCATAACTGATTCACCCCACCTCTCAGTTGCCTTCCAATTATTTGAACTATCTATTAAAGGAATCTTATGGAGATCAGATCATTCAGCTGAAATCTAACATGTTCCCAAATGGATTGATCACCCTGGAAAATTTGTTTGACCATGATGCTACCAAAAATGATAGGCGAAAACTTATGGTTGATAAGGGGGACTAATCCAAAATGTTTGTAGGAGATGGGAGAATAGTTAAGGTCAGAAAGGAAGTTCCTTCAGAAGATCAAAAGAGATTGGATTGATATTGTGATGAGTATGTAGGTGTACTAGCATGGTCATATGAATATTTGAAGGGTATAATCCTAACATCATTCAACACACCACTGAGTTCACTGATGGGTCCAAGCTGGTCTGACAGAAGTAGAGACCTGTCAATCTAAAAATTGAGTTCCTTATGGATCAAGAATTGAAGAAGCTGATAGAATCAAAGATCATCTACCCCATCAAGCATTGTACATGGGTATCTAATTTGGTGCTAGTTAGGAAAAAGAATGGACATATCCGACTTTGTGTGGATTTTTGGGACCTGAACCAAGTATCTCTAAAATACCATTATCCTTTGCCACCAATAGAATAGTTGTTAAGCACGGTAACAAGGTTAGATATGTTCTCAATGTTAGATGATTTCTCAGGTTATAACCAAGTATTGGTGAAGCCAAAAGATCAACATAAAACAACCTTCATGACCAAATGAGGAACATTCGCTTATCAAAAAATACCGTTTGGGTTGTCAAATGCCAGTGCAACTTTTCAAAGAGCTATGGATCTAGCCTTCAAGGAGCTCATAAACAAAATCATCCTCATAGATTTGGATGACTTGATCGTGTTTTCAAGACACAAAGAAGATCATTTCGATCATCTTGAGCTAGTGTTCCAAAAGTATCTGGACTTTGGCATCTCTTTGAACCCAAATAAATATATTTTTGGGGTTCCGCAAGGAAAATTACTAGGGCACATAGTGTCAAAGGAAGGAGTCTCCATTGATCTTGATCGAGTGAAGGCAATAAAGGAGCTTCCTCTTCCTGTCAACAAAAAGGGTGTCCATTCCTTCCTAGTTAAGGTTAACTTCGTTGGCCACTTTATCTCAGACTTTGCCGGGATGGTGAGGCCTATCACTCTAATTCTTAAAAATGAAACACATTTTAAATGGACTCTTGAAGCTAAAGAGGATTTCAAGAAGATCAAGTAAGCTATCTGTTCAACCCTCGTGCTTGTTAGATAGTTCAGATAACTGGAAGACAACTGAGAGGGGGGTGAATTAATTGTCACAGATTACCGAAAGTATTATCAATTCAAAACAACAATACCAAAATAGCAGTTAATCCAATTAAGCATAAACAATAATCACAGAATAAAAGCCATCCACACAACACCAAGATTTGTACATGGAAAACTTGGTAAAGGGAAAAACTATGTTGGGAAGCCTACCCACAGTTAGATAATACTTCTGCAGTAAGTATGTGAATTTACAATGAAGGGGCCTACACTTGTAGGAAGGCCAACATCCTAGAGCACACTACTCATCACAAAAGGAGTCTCACTGACTACATACAAATCTAGATTATAATTTGGAGAAGTGTTGGACTGCAAAAGATAGCATCTCCTATGCTTGAGTACAGTTCCGGTTAAGCTCAATACCAGAGGACTAAATCCTCTTACAAACCCAATTCGATCTCCATTGACCGACCAACTCCTCTGTCTGAATGATATTAAAATATTTGCACATTACATTACATTCCTTGACCATGACCTCTTACAATAACCATGATGATCTACAATGAGATCTTACATCTTATTTATACAAACCCTCGATCATTAACAATCAGGCCAGCTACCAGACAATAAGCCAACTACATCATTACAAACAGTGTCAGCCTTAGACTAAAAAAAATAATATCCAACACATAAGACATCCCGAAAATACAACAATAATTCCCATCCACATGTTACATTAATGTCGGTCTATAACCTAGATCAATTAGGACCAAGTATAGGTCCACATGCTTCAGCAATGATCTCCAAACACCAAGTCTTGAACAAGACTACTAAGAACATCCTGAAACTCCATCAGAAGCTGCACCAACACCAATTATGCAATGCATCAAAGATCTCCACCAAAAGATCTGTTAGTGAAACCCTTGTCGGAACCATAAACCAATCTTTTGTGTAAGAAGGATAGAATTTGATGAATAATGATGAATAGAAAATACCCTAATCGGTACTGAGAGGGGGGGTGAATTAGTATAGACAAAAACTTTCCCAACAACTTATCATGTTAAAGAAATATCAATCGGTTGTCTTCATTACTGAACTTAACCATGGCAATACCGGTTAAACTATTGGCAAATGCACACTCCAATAAGAAATTGTAGGTGATTGAAGGTTTTGTCATTGATGGCAACCTTGAAATCATATGATACTAGCAAGACAAATATATTGGCACCGATAACGACAAACTCTACACCGGCACACAGAACACTAGCAGTGAAAGGATGGATACCGACACTCTGGTCGACAAGAATTTTGTTAATATATTTTGTAATTAATTGAAAAATCATTGTAAGTCGACATGGCGAGTTGTAATATGACTCATATATGTATGAGATCATTGTAGAACATTTAGTAAGAATGTGATAGGTGAAATTATGGTGACCTAATATGTGAAGTATAGGTTAAGGGTTTATGTATGAAGTAGAGCTAAAACCGGTACTGGATCTGGCATAACAGATGCTAATTTGAAGCAGTACAAGACATTGGATTTGTATAATCCATTTTTTTAAGTCAATGTGACTTCCTTTGTAATTGATTAGTGAGCTCTAGGCACTTGGCCTTCTTGCATGTGCAGGCCCCTCTTGTAAAATAGTAATATTCCCTTATTGGCTAGTAAGTGAATATTGTGGGTCACAAATCCCACCGAGGTTTTTCCCACATTGGGTTTCCTCATTAAACTACTATGTTATGGTGTTCTTTTCATGTGGTTGTTGTTATTGTTGTTTACTGCATTATTTCTGGTTTATCGGTACACAGTTTTAATATGCTTTTCATGTTTTAAGTCAAGTAAATTTATAAACTAGTTAGATACTGATTCACCCCCCCCTCTCAGTATCTTTGGGAATCCTAACAATTGGTATCAGAGCCTGGTCCTCTATTTTCAGAAGCCTAACAGCTTGAGGAATATCTTGTCACCGGTAGAGATGGAAAACTTGAGAGAACAATTGAGATCATCTCTTTCAGACTATGATGCAGAAAATGTGAAGAATATCAAACTTGAAGATGATCTAAAGGCTGCTTAGGATATCATTCAAGCACTTCAATAAAATATTACCATTGCAAGAAATAAGAGAAGAGAACTTTGTGAAAAGATGCAGAATGAGAATGATGAAAAGGAAACTCTTAATGATCTGGTAAACAAGCTAAGACAAGAGATCAGTACAACATAGAATGAGATGCAGGATATGACTATGAGATTTTGTAAAGAAATTGAAGATAGGAAGAAGAATGAAGAAGAATTGGCCAGAACACTAAATGATTTTGGAAATGAAAACACAAGACTTAGTCATGAAAATGATATGTTGAAGATAGATCTAATGCACACACAAAATGACATAACTGAACTCATAAGACAGAAAGGAATCTTAGAAAGTTAACTAGCTGTTGCAAATCATCACAAAGAAAAATTCAAGAAAAGTTCAAAAGAACTTGGTGACATGTTGAAGAATCAGAAACCTAATGGTGATACAAATGGCCTTGGGTTTGAAGTTGGTGAAAGCTCTGGTACTGTAAGCAATCATGATCATAGCAAACTGGTAAGACAACCTACTGCTTACAAGTTTAATGGCAAATGCTTTAACTATAACAAGTATGGTCATAGAGAAAATCAATGTAGATCTATAAATTATCAGAACACTAATACACCCACCAGTCAATGTTCTAAATGCAACAAAGTTGGTCATAATTTAGAAAATTGCAAAATGAATGTGAGATGCTATGTTTGTGGAAGATTTGGGCACTTATCTAATCAATGTAGAACACATATCGACATAGGATATGAGAAAGCTATTCAAAAGAACAATGTGACTTGTTATGCTTGTAACAAGATCAGACATATTGCTAAATTTTGCAGAAGTAAGGCATCACCGACAAATAAAAAAGGTCCTAGTTTGAAAGGTAAAGAAAAAGTTGAAGAGGTAAAGCAAGAATTTTCAAAACAATGGATCAGAAAGTTAGTTTAGAATGTTGATATGATTACACCTCCACCGGAAGAACATAGTAACACTCCACCAGGAGGAGACTCCCCATCTAACTAAAGAAAATTCTTTTTGGGGTTTAGCAACAAAATGAAAAACATGCTATTATTCCCTCGGTTGATGGTGAGAAGTTGAAATTACTTCTATATCAGCAGACGACTTAAGTTGTGACTTAACCGACAAGCATTAAATATGGTGGTTGGCAAAAATAACATTATAAAGCAAGTCTTTTGGCTCCATTTTTCATTCACCGAGCATTCAAATCTTCGAGAGCGTGAAAATTCCTGAGCGAAGGTACTCCAAGCAAAGAAGTGAAGCAATCCATCAAAGAATTCATCCTTAAGGTAGATTGAGGTATTTATAGCTATGGCATCTTCATCCACTCTTGAATTTATTGCAAACCCTACTGTTGTTGAAGTTCTTAACCAACCTAGACCCATTTTTTAGCTAGTTCCCAGAATTGCTAAGAAAGATGACAGCATAGGTGCATTCTCCCAAATCCCTAAAAGAGTAGTATATGCTGAAGACCCTAGAATGTATATACATTATCATATTGTTGAACTAGGTGATGTTGAAATTAAAAATATGTATGAGACTATAATCTGTGATGAATTCGGAAATGTCAAACCTGAACACAAGATAGTAGAAACCCTAGGTTTCACTGAAATACTTAGTATCCCAGATTTCCCCAAGGATATCATAAGGATTGTGTTAAGTAGGGTACATGGTGAATATTTCTGGTTAGACTCTATTCACAAGATCACAAAAGAAGCGGTAAGGGCAGTAACAGGGTTACCCTCCACTGGCAACAAACCTAACAAGACTAAGAAGGTCTCAAATGACTTAGTGACAAACCTAACCGGTGCAACATTTGATAAAAGAACACTAAGGGTAAACGATGTAAAGGATACAAATATCAGATTTATCAGTATGATCTTAGGTTACAAGGCTACAGATGCAAATAGGTTAAATGCAGTTTCTAGCCTATGTATTAAGAGTGCCTATGATACGGTAAATGATAATGCAAGGATAGACATATGTGAATGGCTTAAATATGAGCTAATAGACAATCTTGGAAAGATCAAAAGGGAAAAGAAAGGAACATTCAGATTTGGAAACCTACTTGGTTGTCTGATGCTATACATAATCAAACAAGTACTCGGTATTGGTGCCAAATATTTTGGATTTGATATTCCGGTAGGAGAACAACTATCAGAATTGTTGAACAATATGGGAGAGAACAGGGAGAAAACCATAAATGAGCACTTTCAAGGACTAAAGGCTCGAATGAAAACAAGAGTAAGGCTATCACAAGCTATTGTGGATAAGTACCAAAAGGAAATCTATTTTGTGATAAAGAAAGATGAAATTTGGATGGACACAGTTATTCCTAGAACCATTTGGGTTACTAAAATGGGGTATGAGATTGATGACAACATAATAGAAACCTATGCAAACGTCCTCCTGGAAGCTCCTAAGGAACCGGAAGAAAAAGTATTTAGTAGTGTTGAAACTATAGAAAGCCAAATTCAATGAAGGAAAAGAGTTAAGAAGGTTGAGGCAACTATTAGAAAAGGAACTCGATAGGCAAAATCTATTAAAGAAGACGTACTAAAACAAACTGGTATAACTGAAAGTGAGTTGGAAGCACTTCAACCGAAAACCCACCTTTCACTGGTTGGAACTTCTTCAGAAAGTGACATACCTTCTGTATTTAAGAGAGTTGGAAGGAAAAGAAAACCTTCATCGACACCTTCTCCTACACCAAAGAGGACAAGACAGAAGAAACAGGTAGTGAGGCCCCCAGCAAAGAAATTAACTCCAAAGAAAAAGAAGATGACTCCTAAGAAGAAGACACAACAAACTATTGCTCCCATTGATAAACTTCTCAGTGAAATTATAGAGGATGGAAATTTGAAGAACATCAACAAATTATATGACACACTATGCACTGATGATAAAGAGAAAGTAGAGAGCAGTGTAATCTTACACTTAGATATTTTCAAGAAATTTTTGATGCAAGTTATTGATGAAATACCAACATATCTATATAATAGACTAGAAGCTATAAGAGTAGCTATTATTGAGCTAGATAAGAAAATAAAGATTGAAAAACTACTTGCACTGCACCCTATTAACTTACCTGATGAGATAGATCAATTAATCTTTGAGGCTAACCGGTTAGTATTCTCAACTGCTCACCAACATGTAGCACAGATGGCAGGAAGAGTGAATCAGGTAACAAAGGAAATCACAGATGCATGGGACATATTTTTGGTAGAAAAAGAAAAACAGGAAGAGTATCAAAAACCTAAAACCTTCAAGGTATATCAAAAGGATAGGGACAAAGGAAAAGGTAAGGTAGGTGGACCTCCCAGTATAAAGATAACAAACAACTTACCCCCACCGCCTCTAGATACTCCACCAGTAGACACTACTGACAATCAACCGATAATTGAGAGTATGGACACACCACATGAGGATACAAATCCTGATTCTAAGGTGTTATATACAATGAACATTGACACTCAGGAAGTCAATATTGTGGTGGATAAGGAATCAACTAAGAAATCAGATGTGGCAACAGAGCCACCGAAAAGAAATATTGTAGTAGAAAACATTGAAATTGGGGAACTAAAACAAACTGAAGGATCAACTGAACCCCCAAACAATGGAAAGGCAAAAACCATAGATGTGCATACTGATACATCCACTGAGCCACCGACAACTATTGAAACTGAAAAACCAACTGAGTCACCAGAAATAGGAAGCACAGAGGAAAAATCGGTAGTGGACAACACAGAGAAACAGGTAGAGCAACTGGCTCCTTCACGAGTATAGACAGAGACAGTGCCACTGACCCAAAATGAAAAGCCTAAAATTTTGTTTTTATAAATGCAAACTCAAACAAATCCTCTAGAGAAAGAGGAAAGCAAAGCTATAACTACAACCGATAGATTATAGATTGTAAAAACTATTGGACAAACATCCGGTACAACCATGACAAAATTCAGACCTACTAATGTAATTGAGGTCTTATTAGATTCAATAAAGAAAATAATAGAGTGCAATGCACAAGCCTATAAGGCTATAGATGACACTTTACCAATTTTGAAGATGATAGCACCAAAGTGCAGTGTTGAAAATAAAGATTCTTTGAGCCAATTAGACACATTGTCTAAGTATATAACCGACAACCTAATAACACTGGAAAAAATAAATGAGGATACATTTAAGGAAAGAATGATAAAAGAGAAAGAAAAATTCTTTATGGAAATTGTGAATAAGAACATAGAGGAAATGGATACTCTTTTACCAGAACTCAGTGAAATCATTTTTGACTTCAAGAAATTGTACAGGGACACTTGCAAAATGGATGTATTAACAAAGGATCTTGACAAAGAAATCAAAAAAGTACAGGATAAGATTAATAATATTGCTGATAATCTGATTGGAACATCAGACTCATTTTTGGAATTAGAGAAGAAAATTGCAGAGCAGGAAGAGAAAATCAAGAAACTGGAAAATGAAAAACAAAGAATAAAGGACAAAGCAAAGGACTTAAAATGCAGAGTTGGTCCAAGACTAGTGTATCTTATTTCTTTGAGAAAAGAAATATCTGAGGCTCTGGTTCCCGGACTAAAGACACCGAAAGAGAAAATGCACATACTCACCGGTATAGTGTAGAGGATTCAAGAAGCCATAAAAGACTACAAAACATTCAAAATTGGAATAAATCTAGTTTTGACAGACATTTTTTTAGATTGTAACCCACCGCTTACAAGAATCCAAGTAGGACTCCACTTACAGCAAATGACAACCTTTGTCATTGATGTCAAAGAGGGAGTAGAGGAATGAGAAAAATGGTTCATCTGCTCAGGGGGAGCACACAGTTTTGAACATACAATTTTGGTAAGACATTTTTGGTAGACTATTTTTGGATATCATTTTTTAACACTTTTTGATTTTTCTCATGAGTGTTGCCATCAATGCCAAAGGGGGAGATTGTTGGCAAATGCACACTCCAATGAGAAATTGTAGGTGATTGAAGGTTTTGTCATTGATGGAAACCTTGCAATCATATGATACTGACAAGACAAATATACCGACACCGACAATGACAAACTCTACACCGACACACAGAACACCGACAGTGAAAGGATGGATACCGACACTCTGGCCGACAAGAATTTTGTTGATAATATATTTTGTAATTAATTGGAAAATCATTATAAGCTGACATGGCGAGTTGTAATATGACTCATATATGTATGAGATCATTGTAGAACATTTAGTAAGAATGTGATAGGTGAAATTATGCAGATCTAATATGCGAATTATAGGTTAAGGATTTATGTATGAAGCAGAGCTAAAACCGGTAGTGGATCTGGCATAGAAGATGCTAATTTGAAGCAGTAAAAAACATTGGATTTGTATAATCCATTTTTGTAAGTCAGTGTGACTTCCTTTGTAATTGAGCAGTGAGCTCTAGGCACTTGGCCTTCCTGCATGTGCAGGCCCTTCTTGTAAAATAGTAATATTCCCTTATTGGCTAATAAGTGAATATTGTGGGTCACAAATCACACCGAGGTTTTTCCCACACTGGTTTTCCTCGTTAAACTATTGTGTTATGGTGTTTTTTTCATGTTTTAAGTCAAGTAAAATTATAAACCGGTTAGATACTGATTCGGCCCCCCCTCTCAGTATCTTTGGGAATCCTAACATAAACATAGTAAGATTTCAGACAACATAAATTGATAATTCTAAACACTTCAAATACATTCAATACTTGATAACAATTTCACCCATAAACATATGCATGTGGTATACCAGTAATAAAATAACCTAATAGCTCTGCATGCATAATTACTAAAACACAGAATACTTAATCATCACATGAAAAATGTACAACTCATGACACACAGAGTTTTCATGTGGAAACCCAAATGGGAAAAAACACGGTGGGGATGAATACCCACAAGCTTGTTTTGCACTCTTTTGAAGTTCTCTCTATTAGGAGCTTAGTTCGGTTAAAGACTTTACAATAAGGTTTTGCTAAGAACCGATCTTGTTAAAGATCACCCGGTTAAGGGATGGCTATATACCCTGTTAAAGGTTGAAACCCTATTAGAGGTTACCTCACTAGAGGATTTGAAGAACTCAATGATCTTGAGTCACCCGGTTAAAGGATTTACAATAATCTTGTGAAAGCTACCTGGGAAAGGGATTTTCCAACTGTTGAAATGGTTAGAAGACAATAGGTAAAACTCTGATATGATAATAACACTACATGCCAAGGAAGATCCTTTTCAATTCCTCTACTTTGCAATCACACTCTACAATTTTCCTCTTACTAGTCTGGCAAGTATCTCATCACTCGGATACACACACAACATTTGCCAGCAACTTACAACAACAAAAATCATCAACCTTATAGACAACAGTTAGGTTGGTAGCATAAACCCTATACCCTAAGCATCTTAGGTTTACAATACAAGCGGTCCAATCCTCACTGTCCAAACACTTTGCATAGAGAAATACAATGTTAAATCGATCACAAGACAATCTGCATCATTCATTGTTCACCGCATATGGGATGCTTTCTTCTCATACCACTAAAAAGAATGTTTATTCTCGAGGTAGACATTTAATGCAATCGATCTTCATATGCAAGATCCTCAAGGAAATCCTTCATGTGCACAAAATTGACGTGGAACCTCGATCTCATTGCTAATTCATCACAAAGCATCATTGGTTGCATCACACAAGCTGGATTGTCAAACTTGAAATCCTAGAGCTGAGACTATCAACCAGTAGTCATGCTTAGTGAAACCCTGACACCGGTTCACAACATCTCTTCATACCTCTTCATACCGGTTCACCAACTTCTTTTAATTTGCATAATAGTTTACTTGTACTTATTGACATCAATGACAACATGCATTACCATCATATCAACATGTCGGTTCATCATATGCCAATAATATCCAACAATTTCCCCCTTTGGCATTGATGGCAATACTCAGTGTAGCATTGCAACTGTAAACATCATAGACTAGTGTATTTGTATTATCAGATATCTTCTCCCCATTCATCAAATATCTTCTCTCCCTTTGACAACAATGCCAAAGTGGAGGCACAAGCTTCCATACTCCACTATGCTGCTCCCCCTATGGAGTAGCATCCTTTAACACATCAATCTTGAAAGATTTGTCACTCTAGTACCTAACTGATGTGGAGCACACAACTTCTAGTTGACTTCATGAAGGGGCAGAACCCCTAATTCACCTCTCAAATAGGTAAATGTAGTCTTTGGTAAGGGCTTAGTGAATATATCTGCTAGTTGTTCCTTACTAGAAACATGTTGAAGTACAACTTCCTTATTCTGAACTTTCTCTCTCAAGAAGTGATATTTAAGCTCAATGTGCTTAGTTATAGCATGCAATACCAAATTCTTGGAAATATTTATTGCACTTGTTTCATGCAATACTTTGAAACCTTCCAATACATGTTTCATCTAGATTGCTTGAGTGCAGTTCATAAATGCTGCCACATATTCTGCTTCAACTATAGACTAAGAAGTACAACTCTGCTTCTTACTCATCCATGATACTAATCTTCCATCAAGAAAGAATACTCCACCAGTTGTGCTCTTCCAGTCATCCACATTACCTGCCCAATCAGTATCAGTGTACACATTGAGATTGAAGTCACCATTATATGGATACAATAATCCATAGTCAATTGTTCCTTTTAGATATCTAAGAATCCTCTTGATTGCTACCAAGTGGGATTCTCTAGGACATTTCTGAAAATGAGCTACTATACCCATTGCATGAGTAATATCTAGTCTATTGTGCACCACATAGTGCAGCTTACTGATCATTGATCGATACTGCTTTTAATTTACCAACACTGAATCATCTTCCTTAGTCACTTTACAGCTGGTCACCATCAGTGTACCAACCTGTTTGCTTTCCTCCATGCCAAAGGTCTTCAATACCTCTTTGACATACTTGGACTAGGTAATAAAAATACCCTCTTTCATTTTATGAATCTATAAACCAATGAAGAACTTTATCTCTCCAATCAGAGACATCTCAAACTCTTTCTTCATTATATCTGCAAATGCATGGCTCATTTCATCATCTCCTCTAAAGATTGTCATCTACAAATACTTCACAGATCAGAATCTGATCACCTTCTAATTTCAAGTAGATGTTGCTATCTTCACTTGTTCTCTGAATGTAACCTTTCATACCATTCCCTAGGTGCTTGTTTTGATCCATACAAGGCTTTATGTAATCTACACACCATGTTACTATCTTCTGATAGGGAAAACCCATCCAGTTGCTCTATATATACTTCCTCTTCAAGGAGTCCATTTAAGAATGTAGAATTCACATCCATCTGATATACCTTAAATCCCTTAAATGTTGCAAATGCAAGTAGCATTCAAACACCTTCTAGTCTAGCCACAGGAGCAAAGGTTTCTCCATAGTCTTCTCCCTCCTCCTGAGTGTATCCCTTGCATACAAGCCTAGCCTTGTTCCTTATAACTGTACCTTCTTCATTTAGCTTATTCCCGAAGACCTATTTGGTACCTATGACATTTTTGTGTTCTGGTCTGGGTACCAAAGACCATGTTACATTCTTT
Source organism: Cryptomeria japonica (assembly GCF_030272615.1). Taxonomy (NCBI): domain Eukaryota; kingdom Viridiplantae; phylum Streptophyta; class Pinopsida; order Cupressales; family Cupressaceae; genus Cryptomeria; species Cryptomeria japonica. The sequence continues at coordinate 532,558,468 of NC_081414.1, forward strand.
TCTATTTTGTCTAGCTCCTCTTCCATTGCTTTAATCCAGTCTTCATTTGTAAGTGCTTCTCTGGAAGTCTTGGGTTCTAATTCAGAAATCATGCAAGAGTTTTCTTTCACTTTTCTTCATGTAAGTATCCCCACATCTTTATTTCCTATGATCTGCTTTAGATCATGATGCAATTTCACATATCTAGGAATGACTCTAGCTGGTTTTTCTTTCTTTTTCTCTTCTCCATCTTCTCCATCTTCTTCTTCTCCTACCATAGCTTCTGCTGATATAGGAACACTAAGATCTTTGCTTATTTCTATTGTAAGCGGTTCCCAGAAAGCTATTCTCGGTTCACCTTTCACTTGCTTGCTGCTGGTTCCCTCAGATTTCTTAGGTGATTCATCAACCTTAACATTGATGCTCTCAACAATCTTTTGAGTTTTGTTATTGTAGCACTTGAGAGCTTTTCTCTTAGTGGAAAATCCCATAAATATTCCTTGATCACTTTTAGCATCAAATTTGCTCAAATGCTCACCTCTCTTGATATAGCACTTACTCCCAAATACCTTAAAGTAACTCACAGTGGGAGTCTTCTCGGTCTAGTACTCATAAGGGGTTTTATCTTTGCCTTTCTTGATAAGTACTCGGTTCATTGTATAGACTGTTGTTCTCACCACTTCTCTCCAAAAGGTGTGAGCAACCTATCCTTGGATCAACATTGTTCTCGCTGCTTCAACTAGCGTCCTATTATTTCTTTCTACTATGTCATTCTATTGTGGTGTCCTTGGGGCAAAAAACTACCACTTGATACTACTATCTTCACAGTACTTGTTGAATTTATCAGAAGTGAATTCTCCTCCTTGATCGGTTCTTAGGTATTTTATCCTTTGGCCACTTTCCTTTTCTACTAATGCTCTGAAGGCTTTGAATTTTCCAAATGCTTCAGACTTGTCTTTCAAGAATGTGACCCACATCATTCTTGAGTAGACATCAATAAAAATCATAAAATACCCATCTCCCTGAATACTTCTAGTTTTCATAGGACCACACAAATCAGGATGCACAAGGTCAAGTGAATTTTCTACTGAAAAATAATTACCTTTAAAAGTTGAGGAAGACATCTTCCAAAGTTCACATTCTTTGCACAAAGAATTCTCAGGTTTATTCAGCAAAGGAAATCCTCTTTCTGCCTTGATCTTATCAGCTTTAACAATATTGTCAAAGTTCATATGACAGAGTCTCCTATGCCATATCCAACTATCATCAAACTTGGCCATCCAGCACTGACTAATCTTGGCATTCAACTGAAATAGGTTACCTCTGGTCTTCTTACCAGTGGCAATAAGTTCACCACTCTTTTTGATTATACTACAGATTCCACCTTTGAACTTCAAAGTGAGTCCTTTGTCATTCAGCTGAGCAACACTTAAAAGGTTATGCTTCAGACCTTCTACCCAGTAGACATCCTCTACACTGCTCTTTCCATTTAGTGAGATGGATCCTTTACCATTTACCAAGCATGGTGCATCGTTGCCAAATCTTACAACACCTCCATCATATTCTTCTAGAGACAGAAACTTTCTTCAGTCACCAATCATGTGGTGAGAACAACCACTATCAATAATCCACTCATTTGAGTTTTCAATGCGAGAGACAAGTTCTTTCTTGTCAGACACTTCTTCCTTTACAACTACAAACACTATATCTGCACTCTCTTCATCCTCTGATTCTTCATTAGTAACACCTTCATCTACAACAACAAGACAATTTCTCTTATTTCCTCCTTTATACTTTCTAAACCTCTCCAGTTTATCCTTATTATTACTGTTAAGACAATTAATAGCTATATGTCCTATCTTGTTGCAGGAGAAACATTTTAAAGGAAGATTACCTCTATATTTACCAGTTCCTTTCAGAAGTCTTTTAGCAAGAAGAGATTCAAACTCCATCAGAATCTCTTCATCCATACCTCTGCATTGTCTGGATTCATAACTGGTACTAGTTTCTTTTCCTTTTATGGATGGTGCAACAGATACTCTACAGGCTGACACAGTCTTTTGAACACTGCCATCATAGCTATTCAACTCATATGCAGTCAACTTTGCAATGATAGAGTCTAAGGATACCTTAGTTTTATCAATAGACCTTAGTTCCTATATAGAAACAACTCTGATTGCATAGATCAGTAACAATGATCTCAAGACTTTACTAACAATGGTGGCATCCTCAATCATTCCACCAACACTTTTGATGTCTCCAATCACAGTCTTAATCCTAATTCCATATTGTTGAATGGTCTCTCCTTCAACCATCCTCATGTCTTCAAATTTTCCTTTAAGGCTCTCTTCCTTAGCTTTCTTTGCATGCTCATCACCACCATAAATGGTTTCCAGTGCATCCCATACATCCTTAGGAGTGTCCTTGTCTTTTACATCAATAAACTCAATATCTGACAAGCTATTGATAAGGGTTTCCATGACTTGCCCATTTTCTTGAATCTCTCTCTTCTGATCATCGGTCAGAGTGCCAGTGGGAATCACATAGGCATTCTCAATATAGCTCTAGTGTTGAGCACCCATACTCTTGATGTAAATCTTCATTCTGTCCTTCCATATCTTGAAGTTATCTATTGAACTTAGGACCTCCCCTCTTCATCATTACAACAAGATCTTTTACCTCAAGTGATTAAGCTTATATCATCGAGGACCTGGAGTTTCTCTAATACCAATTGATGAATAATGATGAACAACAAATACCCTAATCGGTGCTGAGAGGGGGGGTGAATCAGTATAGAAAAAAACTTTCCCAACAACTTATCAAGTTAAAGAAATATCAATCGGTTGTCTTCATTACTGAACATAACCATGGCAATACTGATTAAACACAGTAAGATTTTAGACAACATAAACTGATAAGTTTGAGCACATCAAATAGATTCAATACTTGATAACAACTTTACCCATAAACATATGCATGTGGTATACTAGTAATACCATAACCTAATAGCTCTACATGCATAATTACTAAAACACAGAATACTTAATCATCACATGAAAAATGCACAACTCATGACACATAGGGTTTTCACATGGAAACCCAAATGGGAAAAACCATGGTGGGGATGAATACCCACAAGCTTGTTTTAAACTCTTTTGAAGTTTTCTCTGTTAGGAGCCTAGCCCGGTTAAAGACTTTACAATAAGGTTCTGTTAGGAACCGATCCTGTTAAACATCACCCGGTTAAGGGATGGCTATATACCCTGTTAAAGGTTGAAACCCTGTTAGAGGTTACCTCGCTAGAGGATTTAAAGAACTCAATGATCTTGAGTCACCTGGTTAAAGGATTTACAATAAGCTTGTTAAAGCTACCCGATAAAGGGATTTTTCAACTGTTGAAATGGCTAGAAGACAACAGGTAAAACTCTGATCTGATAAAAGCACTACATGCCAAGGCAGATCCTTTTCAATTCCTCTACTCTGCAATCACACTCTATAGTTTTCCTCTTATCGGTTTGGCAAGTATCTCATCACTTGGATACACAAACAACATTTTACAGCTTACAGCAACAAACATCATCGACCTTATAGACAACAATTAGGTCAGTAGCATAAACCCTAAATCCTAAGAATCTCAGGTTTACAATACAAGTGGTCCAATCCTGACCGTCCAAACACTTTGCATAGAGAAATACAATCTTAAATAGATCACAAGACAATCTGCATCATTCATTTTTCACCGCATATGGGAATCAGTAACCCATCATGCTTTCTTCTCATACTGCTAAAAAGAATGTTCATTCCCAAGGTAGACATTTAATGCAATCGATCTTCATATGCAAGATCCTCAAGGAAATCCTTCACATGCACAAAACTGACGTGGCACCTTGTTCTCATTGCTAACTCATCACAGAGTATCATCGGTTGCATTGCACATGCTGGATTGCCAAACCTGAAACCCTAGAGCCGAGACTACCAACCCGTAGTCATGCTTAGTGAAACCTTGACACCGGTTCACAACATCTGTTCATACCTCTTCATACCAGTGCACCATTTTCTTTTAATCTGCATACCGGTTTACTTGTACGTATTGACATCAATGACAACATTCATTACCATCATATCAACATGTCGGTTCATCATATGCCAACAATATCCAACAGCATCCAATCACCATACCGAAACCAACTGACCAAATATGAGTACAGGCATTATGAACAAGCCAATTCCTTCACCAAATTATACCAGAGTTAACCAGATCATGCCAGATCCAAGTTAACCAAAAACCACTCAACCTACCAGGACCAGAAGGGTGCCAGTAAAGCATCTGAACAACTAGTGTTGACATCAATGACAAAACATCAATGCAACACAATCAATTCCACCAAATGGCCAATAATACCACCCTTTGGCATTGATGGCAATACTAGATGTGAAAAACATCTAAGTACCAAGAAATGCCAAACAAGTCTCCCCCTGTTGAAGACATCTAAGAATCTCTTGCATATAGCTCTGAATATCAATTTCTCTCCCCCTGTGAATAATATATTTATAAAGTTTTGAATTTCTTTTTCACATCGCTATCTCTCCCCCTTTGACATCAATGCCAGAAATTTGACAAAAATATCAAAGTAAAAAAAAAGCCTCTGAATCTCAAAGCTGACTACTCCCCTTGAGCAGTAGCAACCCACATCAGTGTCGAAATGAATAATATCTCTAATAATGCATACCATATTGATGCCAAAATCACATCAATCAAGTCTCTATCGGAGGGGCAGAAACCCCCAATCTATCTCTCAGGTACTCAAAAGATTCCTTGGTTAAAGGTTCTGTGAAAATATCTACAATTTGTTCTTTAGTGTTCACATAAACCAGTTTAATTTCATTTGCTTCCATCTTCTCCTTAAAAAATTTATACTTGATAGATATGTGCTTGTTTTAGAGTGAAATACCAGCTTCTTTGATATATCAATAGCATCAGAGTTATAACAGTGAATAACTACTAGTGCATCACAATCCACATTTATATCTTTCAACATTTGCTTCATCCACAAAACTTTTGTACAATTAGTAGTAGCAGCAAGATACTCAACTTCAGCAGTAGATAAATAAGTACATGACTGCTTCTTGCTGATCCATGAAACCAACTTCTTTCCAAGAAAGAAAGCTCCACCAAAAGTACTTTTCTAGTCGTGAACATCTCCATCCCAGTCAGCATCTATATATGCGCATAAAGTGAAGTTATCATCCTTAGGATACCACAAACCATATTCTGATGTACCTTGCAAGTATCTAAAAAATCCTTTTCACTGCCATCTCATGATTTTCTCTAGGATCACTCTGAAATATTGAAACAATTCAAACAACATTCATAATGTCAGGTCTAGTCTTAGTTAAATAAAGTAGACCTCCAATCATAGATTTGTATATAGTAGGAATTATCGGTGCAAAAACATCTTTCCTTGTCAATTTCTCACTTATAACCATAGGTGTACTTACTGGTTTAGAATCTCCCATACCAAATTTCTTCAACAATTCCTTAGCATATTTAGTTTGATAGATAAAAATACCTTTGTGAGTCTGAGTAATCTACAAACCTAAGAAAAATTTCATCTCACCAATAATAGACATCTCAAATTCTTTCTCCATGTTCTTAAAAAATTCTATGCATAATTTATCTTCACCTCCAAAAATAAAGTCATCAAAAAATACTTCAACAATCAGTATATTATCATCAATGAGTTTATAATATAAATTATTGTCAACACTGCCCTTAGTAAAACCAAGCTTCAAAAGATATTTATCCAACCTTGCATACCAAGCTCTAGGTGCTTGTTTCAATCCATATAAAGCTTTCCTTAGCCTACAAACCATATTAATATCATCTGATAGTGAAAAACCTTCAGGTTGCTCAATATAAACTTCCTCATCAAGATCCCCATTCAATAATGCACATTTAATATCCATCTGATAAACCTTGTAGCTTTTATAAGTAGCATAGGCAAGAAATAATCTTACAGCTTCAATCCTAGCTACAGGTGTAAAAGTTTCTCCATAATCAATTCCTTCCTTTTGAGAATATTGTTTACAAACCAATCTAGCCTTATTCCTTATAACTTTACCATCCTCATTCAATTTATTCCTAAAAACCCATTTAGTTCCAATAACATTTTTATTTTTAGGTTGGGGAACCAAAGGCCATGTGTTATTTTTCTCAATCTGATCTAATTGTTCTTCCATATATTTTAACCAAAATTCATCTTTACATGGCACAATTACTGATACCGGTTCAGCTTGTGAAATTAAACATGCCTCATTAGTTGCTAGACTTCTTCTTTTCATCACTCCATTGCTCTTATCCCCAATGATTTGATCTTTAAAATGATTCAATCTCACATACCTAGGAGTATTTTGACTCTCTATTCCTCTTCCCTATTCTTCAGTTACTGTAGAATTTTCTTATGTTGCTGGAGTAACTGGTTCAGCTCTCTGTTTCGATAAAGGTGCTACTAGTTCAACATTAATCATTTCCATTGCTGGTTCCTTCTAATAAATTTTGATTTGACTTTTTCTCAGGTCATCTATTTTGACATTAGCACTCTCCACTATTTTTTGCAATCTCTTGTTATAACATCTATATGCTTTTCTTTCATTAGAATAACCAAGAAATATGCCTTCATCACTTCTAGGATCAAATTTCCCAATAGCATCATCTCTTCTGATATAACATTTAATACCAAAGATTCTAAAATACTTAATAGTAGGTGTATTGTCAAACCATAATTCATAAGGTGTCTTATCGGTTTCTCCTTTGATATGTACTCTATTAAATATATAAACAATTGTACTAACTGCTTCTCTCCAATAGATATGAGGTAGATTAGCTTCCATCATCATTGTTCTAGCAGCATCCAAGATAGTTTTGTTTTTCCTTTCCACAACTCCATTCTGATGAGGTGTCCAGGGAGCAAAAAATTATCTTTTGATACCATGCTTGTCACAAAATTTATTAAACTCACCAGATGTGAATTCTCCACCATGATTTGATCTCAAATATTTAATCTTCAATCCTGTCTAAGTTTCCACTTTAGCCTTAAAGATTTTAATTTTTTCAAATGCTTCAGATTTTTCTCTCAAAAAAGTAACTAACATCATTCTAGAATAGTCATCAATGATTAGCATGAAATATCTATCACCATAAATTTTTTTTAACTCTAGCAGGGTCATACAAATCAGTGTGAATAAGATCAAGAACATCATTTGATTTATCTTATATTTCTCTTTAGTCTATGCCTCTTCGCTGCAGGAGAAACTTGAGTTTCCTGCGGCTGATCCATAGGTTCATTTTCTACATTAATTCCTTCTAATTCCTTCCCTTTTCTTTTAGAAGATGTTGATTCTCTTTGAAAAGAAGTGGAGGGCTGCTCCATGTTTGTCTCAACCATCTCTTCCTCTGTAATAGTCACAACTCCTTTAGCAATGAGTAATTCATTCTCCGCAGAAATTATGGGAGAAGAGGGTTCTCCCATTTCCTCGTTTTCAACTGCTAACTCATTTGCAATAGGAGTATCTTCAACCCTAAACTGCAATATTTCTTCAAATACCCCCCATTCCATCTGTGAAACATCCCTAAGAGAACATTCTACCAGCAATTTTATCAAACCATGATGGCTGATAGAATGATTTCCATTCTTTCGTGTTTCTTTAGCACTTGTGGAAATGAGGTGATATAAAAAATTAGGAACATTCACTCTTCGACCATGTCGTAAATGACTAAGCAATTTAAAATGGGGTGAATGTAAATTTGAATACCTCCCTTCACAAGTAATGTAATTCATAACATAGAAAGCCACCTGGGGCCACTCTGCTGGAAGGGAAATCCTCCTGCTTCCTTGCTTGTCCACTATTAGTGTTCCATCTGTGGGGAGTGTACATTCTGCTCTGGTGCTTCTAGAATCTTTTGATTCTGGAAACAATTCTCCTTCCTACAACAACCCTGTAACTTCAGCTATCCATTGCTCTGTATAAATGACCCTTAATCCTTTAACAGTAGCCTCTCCTTCATTGAATGAATGCATAAAATCAAAGGAAATTTCTTTATTATAATCCCTTATTTTTCAGAAAGTAGACAATCCAACCATGCTACCAGAAATAATGCTCACAAAGAGCATCCCGTAGCAATGCATCATGGATTATTGGTTCATGGCGGATAGGATCTCCACCCATTTCTTAATCTGTTAATGTAGCAAACTTTGCTGCTAAGAAACAAAGAACCAAAATACTGTATAGACTGAAAATTGAAACTTCCTTACCTATTTCCAAATTTGGCAATAGAGTTCATTACTTTCTTATGCCAAAGAATATCTTATTAAAGAAATGATGGCATGCAATCAAATCAAGGTACCGAAAAAGATGAGTAATTACTAATTTTGGAAAATGAACCATAAAACACCCCCCCAACTTACTTTATCACATGTCCACATATGCTGAAAGGATTTAGGGAAGTGTATGTGGATTTAGCAAAGGCAATAATCATAATGAAATCATAAATGCCTAATTAAAATAAAATAAAATATGTACATACCTGCAGTCATGCGAAAACAATGGTGAAATGGAATGAAATGACAGATAAGGAAATGAGATGGAATGACATTGATGGAAAAAATTATTTATGGAGAATAATATTTCCATAAGACATGGAAATATTGTTGTGAAATGACGGATGGAGAATTATGAAGTGGCAAGCATGTTCACTACAGTGGCTGCAGGAACCTTACCTCCAATACGTTGCTTAATTGCAGAAGGAACTTGATCAGTTGCTGCAGGAACTTGCGTTTGATCCGTTTTAGCAAATTGTTGCAGGAACTTCTCTTTCCTGGCAGGCTTATGATAAAGATGCAATCTGTGACCATTTACCAAAAGCTTCAACCGAATCGGGTCAATTGGTCAAACAAACAGTTCCATTGTTGAAAACTTCCTCTATCTCATATGGTCCTAACCATCTAGTTTGCAGCTTTCCCATAGTATCTTTATATCTTGAGTCATACAATAGTGCCCAGTCACCTGCTTTGAACTTTCTCTCTTTGATGTATTTATCATCCCACTTTTCTCTCTGATTTTGTATCAGTTATGCCTGTTGGACAGCCATTTTTCTCCATTCATCCAAAGCATTCAATTCCTGAATACATTCTTTTTGTGCTTCAAAAAGTGTCATATTTAATTGCAAAGTTGTCCTCAGAGTTTTATGCTCAAACTCAATAGGCATCATTGTTGATTTTCCATACACCATCTCAAAAGGTTTAAAACCAATTGGTGTTTTACAAGTTGTTCTGTATGCCCAAATTACTTCTGAAAGTATATGAGACTGGTCTTTTTTATGAGCAACTATTGTCTTGGTAAGAATAGCCTGAAGCTCCCTATTTATAACCTTTACTTGTCCATTAGCTTGTGGATGATATGGGGTAGATTTTCTATTCCTTATATTGTATTCATTGACCAAGGTTGCAATCAATGTTGAAGTAAATTGTAGGCCTTGGTCTGATACAATTTCCCTTTGTACTCCATATCTTGTAAATATCTCCTCATAAAGGAACTCAACCACCTTATTATCTCTTGCATGTGTCATGGCGCGAGCTTCCACCCATTTGGTTACATAATCTATACATACTAAAATGTAAGATTTTCCATTAGAAGGGGGATCAATTGGGCCAACAAAATCTAATCCCCATTTATCAAACGGTGCAACTAGTATTTGTGGATACAATGACATCTCATCAGATTTAGTAGGTCTCCCATGCACTGGCATCTATCACATTTTCTTGTATACTGTGTTGCATCCCTATATAATGTGGGCCAATAATATCCTATATTCAGTATTTTGAGTGTTGTTCTTTTAGCAACAAAATATCCTCCACACGGCTCATCATGACATGCATGCAGGATATCATATGTTTCATCCTCTCTTACACATCTTCTCATGACTTGGTCAGGTCCAGTATAAAACAAACAATCAACAATCCATGAGAAGTTAAAACTTTTCTCAACTAACAACCTTCTTTCTTTAGGAGACAAATGAAGTGACATTTTAGCAGTAGCTAAATAATTGGAAATATCAGCATACCAGGGAGTGTGGGCTTGTATAAGGAATATATTTTCATTTGGAAAAGCATCATCTATGGTTGTAGGATCTTCCTATAATTGAAGTCTTGAAAGATAATCTGCAACCATATTGGACTTTCCTGGTTTATCAATAACTGTGATATCAAATTTTTGCATCAATAATAACCAGTGAGCTAATCTACCAGTCATTGAAGGCTTATTCATGAGATATCTAATTGCAATATGATCAGTATGCACAAATATGGGATACCCTATTATATAGTGCCTGAATTTGTTGAGTGCATATATAACTGCTAACATTTCTTTTTTAGTGACTGTGTAATTTAACTCAGGCCCTTGCAAGTTCTTGCTAATATAATATATTGCATTGTCCAAGTTATCAATCTTCTATCGTAAGACTACTCCCATTGCATAATCAGATGAATCTGTATGAATTTAAAATGGTAAAGACCAATTCAGTCCTTTTAGAACTGGTGGTTGGTCAAAGCGTGCTTAAGCTTCAAGAAATCTTCATTGCATGAAGAAGTCCATTTAAATTCCATATCCATGGTAAGTAGAGAATATAAGGGACTTGCAATTTTGCTGAAATATTTGATAAACCTTCTATAATATCCAACATGACCAAGGAAACTTCTAACATCTTTTTTCTTTACTAGTGCATTGATATTTTGAATAACTTCAATTTTTGTTGGGTCAACCTGTATGCCTTTTATAGAGATATGATGACCAAGGATTATTGCTTCCTGCATCATTATGAAGCACTTCTCACTATTTAATGACAAACTATAGTCTTCACACCATTGCAAAACTTTCTTCAGGTTCCCTAATGCTTCTTCAAATTGAGAACCATAAGTTGTAAAGTCATCCATATAAATTTCCATGATATCTTGGGAAATATCTGAAAATATGCTTATCACTGCTCTTTGAAAAGTGGCTAGAGCATTACACAATCCAAAAGGAAGAACAAAATATGCATATGTTCCCCAAGGACAAGTAAATGTAGTCTTCTCTTGGTCCTCTGGGGCTATTTGAATCTGGTTGTAGCCACTGAATCCATCAATAAATGAAAAGTATCTCTTCCCAGCCAAAGAGTCTAATACTTTATCCACAAATGGAAATGGAAAATGATCTTTTCTTGTTGCTAAGTTCAAAGCTCTATGATCAACACATACCCTCCATTTTCCTCCTTTCTTATGAACTATTACCAAAGGTGATACCCATTGACTATCAAAGATAGGATAGATAAACCCAGCCTTTAACAACTTCTACAATTCCTCTTTAACTATTTCTTTTAATGCAGGATTGATTCTTCTTTGTGGCTGTCTAAGTGGGCAACAATCTTCTTTTATATAGATATGGTGGGTACAAACCATTGGATCTATTCCATGCATGTCCTTGTAATCCCATGCAAAGGCATGTTTATGACATTTAAGCAAGTCCATCAGTGCTACTTTATGAGTATCTGCAAGATCACTATTGATATTCAAATATTTATTCAAATCAACTTCTATTTTGATAGTAAGATCAATCTAGGATATATCAAAAAAATGAGAAGTACAGACTTCCTATGACAATAGAGTATGCAATACATTAGTGGTTGCATGAAAGTCTAAATCTGCAATATTTGGTACCAAGTCTTGCAATTGTTGTTCTTGTTTTAACTCATTTGTTAGAATTTTATAAAGAATTGAGTCTTCATCATGGAATCGCATGAATGGTCCTCTATTAATCATCATAAGGTGATTAATAGAGTCAACTCCCTCAAATTCTTCTCCCAAAGTAGGCCAAATGGCTTGTTGTTGATCAAACTGGGGCTGAGCGGGAGAATACAAAGCTAATGTTTTTGTAGAGTTCCCATCTGAAATAGTCATATCCCCTGATCTCCATCCAATATATGCATCAGTCGTGGCAAGCCATGGTCTTCCCAAAATCACTAGATATCCTCCCAATGTCGCTTTGGGAGACAGAATCATAAAGTCTACGGGGTATTCCTAGGAATCCAAAGTAATAGCTACATCTTCAATCATACCATTAGGTCAAACTGTAGAGTTGTCAGCAAGCTATAGGATTGTAGGTGTAGGTCTGAGACTATTAATTTCAAGCTGGTGCATTACTTCTCTTATCATCACATTAATGACTGCCCCTAAATCAACCAAAATATTCCTTATCTGAGTGCCATTAATGACTGCCCCTAAATCAACCAAAATATTCCTTATCTGAGTGCCATTATTGACTATATTCACAACAGGACAACCAGGATCAAAATATTTAGGAATTGAAACCTTTCCTAGCATAATATTTGCCAGTTGACCCATCACATGCATTGTTTGTAGATCCTTCTTCCTCCTGCCAGTTTGTTTTAGACATGCCTCCCTAAGTGCCTTACTATATATAGTAACATCTTTTATTGCTTGCAATAATGAGATTTTAATACATACATGTTTTAGTTGATCTATGATATCAAAACCTTACTCCTGTTTTGGAAGAACTTCCTTTTCTTGCAATCTCTGGGGAAATGGGGGTAATCTCTGCTTCCAAGGTATTGTGGCTGTTGGACTAGAGATTTATTGTTCTTGTTGCACTTTAGTTATAACTGGAGGAGATGGATTAGGCAAAGTTGTCCCAGATATGAGGTGAATATCACTTATAGATAGAGAATAGGTTGCGTATTGATTAGGATCAGCTGAATAAACTTCTTGTTGTTTCTAAGATTTAATATTAGGATTTGGCAATGGCTGAGTGGAAAACTACATTGGTTTAGGTGGAACAATAGTGGCTAAACATGGAGACATTATTGCAAGCAGTTGTGGTTGTTGAATAGGCTGTTGATATCCAGAAGATTGGGTAGTCTATGGTTGACTCCCCCTCCATTGAGTAGGCTACCAATTCCCTTCAAACTGGTTCCCTTGTGCTTGAGGTGGATACCAATTTCCCCGTGGCTACTGCCACTGTGGTATTTGACTAGCAAAATGTTTCCCTTGGCCTTGAGGACCATACAAGTTTGGATAATTACCAAAATTTTGAGCATATGGTGATTTCCATTGATTATTTGGTACATAAGAATTTCCACTATAACCAAAAAAAGAAAGTGGATCTGGAGGCATACCTTGTCTTTTAAATTTTGGCCTTCTTTTAGCAACATAGAAAATTTTGTTCATCCTCACCTTGTATTGGCTTGAAGTCTGGAACCTCAAGATTTGCTACCATTTTACATCTGCAGTCCTTGTTTCTTTGTCTACAATGAGGGCAAAATTCTGCAAGAAATGCATCAGCTTCTTCATGCTTCTTCTTAGCTGAGAGTGTATCCAACTGAGTAGCCATATTGTTTATGATGTCCTCCTTAAAGTCCTTCAACAAATGGCTAAGTTCCATTCTAGAAACTCCAGTACTAGATGTTGATGAAGGAACTCCTGGCTTGAAACAACTATTTTTTTTAGAAGTTGATCTAGAATACTTCTTACAAATTTGTCCCATTTCATTCTATGTAGATTGTGTAATGTCACCTCCTCCCATAAGATCCAATGCATCAATGCTTCCTCTTAAAAATATCAGCTTGAGGGAATCTTCATTTAGAGTGTTATGCTTGGACTTTTTGACACTAAACAGAAACCTTTCTAGGTAATCTTCAAGACTCTCATCTTCTTTTTGTGTCATTCTAAAAATGTCATCCCCATGGCGATCGGTGCCTCTACAATAGCCTTTATACTTTGCAAGAAACAATCATTTCATCTCTTCCCATATATTGATTGTGCTACTACCCAAACTCATAAACCATCTTAAAGATGAATCTTTCAAAGTGGCAGGAAATATTTTGAGTCTATGGGCGTCTGTAGTATAATCAAAACTCCTACAGAGAACATCAAACTCAAACAGAAATGTGTCTAGATCCTCTGTCACTAATCCATAGAATTTAGGGAGGGAAGAAGCTGGAATGTTCTTGAGATTAGCATTATCATGTTGATCTAATATGGGAAACTCAAATGTTGGATCCAAAGGTGGATTATTCTGTTAGGTCTTGGAGACAACTGAGAGGGGGGGGGAGGGGGTGAATCAATTGTCCAATAAATTCAACCAAAATTAACTTAACCAAAACTTAATGCTTAATGTCGATAAACAAAACTTTATGTCGGTAGACAATTTTAACGGTTAATTGTAGTACCGATAAAGATTAATGCATGAAATAGAAAGACAGTAACATCCACAACACATAACACAAATATTTGTACATGGAAACACTATAAGGGGAAAAACCATGATGGGAAGCCTTACCCACAATCAAATGATACTACTGCAGATAGTATGTGTGTACAATATGGAGTCTGCACATGCATAAAGGCCAGCTACCTAGAGCTCACTGCTCAATCACAAAATGAGAGTCACACTGACTACAATTGGATGGTTAAATCCAATGATAATGTACTATTTAAAATAGCATCTTCATATGTTGGATTCAGTACCGGTTTAGTTCTGATTATCTTCCTCAAAACCTTCCTTCAACCTTCAAATGATGTCTGCATGTATAGCTCTGCTTATTTTCGCATATGCCCTATTACAATAATTTTCCTTATCGCATTACAATCTCACAATTGAGATCTTACATTTATACCAAAAGCTAAGAGAAAAATGTGTAGGTCGGCTTACAAAGAATATTACAATAAAATCAATTACAAATAAATCAATATCTGATGCATCATGTTGGCTCAATGCATTTACAATAAAAATAAATCATCTTCATAATGTGTCATGCAGATCTAGAATAGATATGCTTGCGGGTGCATAACCTGGACCTATTTGCTGGTAACAACAAATATGCAAACCAAAGAAACCAATAACCAAATCGCCAAAACCAACTGATCAAATAATGTCTTTGACATAACCAAGTAGTCTCCAATTCATTCCAAGTTTCGGTGAACAATATAATATGTCATTGAACCAAATACCAGTAACTATTCATAAGTCTTTGACTTGCTGGTGAACATAACCAAAAATCTCCAAGTGATAACAAGTGTTGACATCAATGACAAAACCATATCAACATAACCAAAATACAAACAATCTCCCCTTTGGCATTTATGGCAACACAAGATGGAAAAACCATCAAAGTGCCAAAACAAAAATGCCAAAAACCAAAAACCAACAATCTCCCAAAGAGATCATTTACTAGAAATCAAAATACAGATACAGAGAGTAATCAATCTCTCCAACAATATTTCCCCAAAGTAACAATCTCTCCAACAAGGGATAATGTGTTTTTCCATATCAATCTCTCCCCCTTTGACATCAAATGCCAAAGTAATACAAAACCAGATTCAAGTATAAAATATTAACTCATTACAACATACCAACTACTCCCCTTGAGAAGTAGCTCTCCTCATCAAAGCCGGAATAAAAGATTTTTTTGTTAATTCTACTGGTTGATGACAAACATCAATTGTCCAAGTCTCTACCAGTGGGGGTAGGACTCCAAGTTGCTCTCTGAGATATTCAAAAGTCTCCTTAGGCAAAGGCTTTGTAAAAATATCTACAATCTGCTCTTTAGTATTCACATAAACCAATTTCACTTCTTTTGCTTCAACATTCTCTTTTAGAAAATTGAATTTGATAGAAACATGTTTAGTCTTTGAGTGAAATACCAGGTTCTTTGATATCAATTGCTGCCATATTATCACAGTAAATAGTTATAGGTTCCTTGGATTTACCTTTATGTCCTTCAACATTTATTTAATCCATAGTACCTATGTACAATTAGTTTCTACTGCAACATATTCCGATTTTGCTGTTGATAGACTTGTACAGCTCTATTTCTTGCTCAACCATGAAATTAGTCTGCTACCAAGAAAAAATGCTCCGTTGGTGGTGCTTTTTCTGTCATCCGCATCTCCTGCCCAATTAGCATTTGTGTATGCACATAAATCAAAATTTTCATCTCTAGGATACCATAAACCAAGGTTTGTAGTGCCTTGTAGGTACCAGAAAATCCTTTTTACTACTAATTCATGATTTTCTTTAGGAATAGTCTGAAATCTTGAAACAATACATATTGCATTCATAATATCAGGTCTTGTTTATGTCAAATACAATAAAACTCGTATCATAGACCTGTATCTAGTCAGATTAATAGGTGTTGATTCATCCTTCAAAGATAATTTATCAGTTGTAGTCATAAGTGTGCTTACTGGTTTACAGTTTTCCATGGCAAATTTCTTTAGTAATTCCTTCAAGTACTTAGATTGACATAGGAGTATACCTTTATCAGTCTATGAAATCTACAATCCTAAAAAGAATTTTATCTCCCCAATCATAGACATTTCAAATTCTTGTTGCATTTTGTTAGAAAAGTCTTTACACAATCCATCTTCTCCTCCAAAGATTATATCATCAACAAAAACATCAATAACCAAGATGTCATCATTAGTCACTTTGTATTATAGATTGTTGTCAACATTACCTTTAGTGTATCCAAGCTTCAAAAGATATTTGTCCAATCTAGCATACCAAGCTCTATTGCCAGTTCAGAGTCTGTGTACCTTGAATTTCTATTGCCGATTCAGAGTCTGTGTACCTTGAATTTCCTCTAAACTATTCATCAATCTTCACATTTGCACTCTCAACAATTTTCTGCAATCTTTTGTTAAAATATCTATATGCCTTGCTCTTCATCACTTTTATGACCAAATTTTCCAATATACTAATCTCTTCTAATATAGCATTTACTTCCAAATATTCTAAAATATTTAAGAGTAGGAGTATTACCAAACCATAGTTCATGAGGGGCCTTACCGGTTTCACCTCTGATGTGAACTCTGTTGAATGTATAAACTGTTGTATTGACCTCTTCTCTCCAATATATATGAGGTAGATTTTCTTTAGATATCATACTTCTGGCTACATCCAAGATAGTTCTATTTTTCCTTTCAACAACTCCATTCTACTGGGGTGTTCGGGGTGCTAATAACTATCTTTTGATCCCATTCACTTCACAGAATGTATTAAATTCCTTAGATGTGAATTCACCTCCTTGATCTGATCTCAAACATTTGATTTTCTTGCTGGTTTCATTTTCTACCATCACTTTGAATAGTTTGAATTTCTCAAATGCTTCAGATTTCTCCCTGGGAAAAGTAACCGAACACATTCTAGAATAGTCATCAATTATTAGCATAAAATACCTATTATTATGTCCCGAAGACAATTGAGAGGGGGGGGGGTGAATCAGTTGTCAAATAAATTCAAACAAAAAACAACTTAATGCTTAATATCGGTAAACTAGTTAAGTATGCTGGTAGATAGTTTTAATAGTTAATTGCTATATCGGTAAAGATTAATGCATGAAATATAAACACAAAGTCATCCACAACACATGACACCAATATTTGTATGTGGAAACCCTATAAGGGGAAAAACCACAGTGGGAAACCATACCCACAATCAGATGATACTACTACAGATAGTAAGTGTACATAAATGGGGTCTGCACATGTAGAAAGGCCAACAGCCTAGAGCTCACTGCTCAATCACAAAATGGGAGTCACATTGACTACAATTGGATGGTTAAATCCAATAAGAATGTACTGCACAAAATAGCACCTTCATATGTTGGATTCAGTACCAGTGTAATGCTGATTTGCTTTCACAAAAACCTAGCTTCACCTTCAACTGATGTCTTCATGTATAGCTCTGCTTAATCTTGCATATACCTTTACAAAATTCTTTTTTGCATTCCACATTCGATCTGACAAATAAGATCTTACCTTTATACCATAACCTAAGACCAATTTTAGTAGGTCGGCTCTACAAGATATTACAGTAAAAACATTTTACAAATAATATAATATCCGATGTAATAACCAATTGAACATGTTAGCTTAATGCATTTACAACAATAATTAATCATTTCCTTAGTGTGCCATGCTGATCTGGAAAAGATAAACCTGTCGGTGTAACCCTAGGTAACCTTGGACCTATTTTCTAGTAAAAGAAAATATGCAAATATGAATATACCAATGATTAATTCATTAAGATAAGATGTCCACACGATGTCTTTGATATTACCAAGTGTCTTCCACATCATTCCGAGTGTCGATGATCATTAAATCCTGCTGGTGAACTATATACTAGTAACTGTGCAATAGTTACTTGCTTGCCGGTGAATGTTGCTGGATCTCCAAAGTGGTAGTGTTTTAGTAGGTGTTGACATCAATGACAAAACCATACCGAAATACCAACACCTATCTCCTTGTATACTTCTAGTTCTTGCTGGACCACATAAATCAGTGTGAATTAAGTCAAGAACATTGATAGATTTCTCTGGAATACTCTTGAAAGTTGCTCTAACTTGCTTTCCAAATTGACATTCCTTACATACCGGATTGTGAGGTTTAACAATCTTAGGTAAATCTCTTACTACCTTAGTTGTACTGATTTTCACAATGCAATCAAAATTTACATGACAAAGTCTCTTATGCCATAACCAACTTTCATAAATATGTGCAATCAAACATGCTTTCTCATTGTTGTTCAAATGAAATAGATTACCTCTAGTCTGATTACCGGTTGCAATTTCCAAACTAGTTCTATTTAAGATTTTGCATTTACCATTCTTGAATTGTAACTAAAATCCTTTCTCAACGAATTGACCAACACTCAAAAGATTATGCTTTAAACCTTCAACATAGTAAATATTATCAATATTGTGCTTACCATCAAAAGATATAGTTCCTTTTCCTTTGATCATACAAGCTTTATCATCTCCAAATCTCACTAGACCTCCATTATAATCCTGAAAGGTTAAGGATTTACTCTTATC
The DNA here is from genome assembly GCF_030272615.1 of Cryptomeria japonica. Classification (NCBI taxonomy): domain Eukaryota; kingdom Viridiplantae; phylum Streptophyta; class Pinopsida; order Cupressales; family Cupressaceae; genus Cryptomeria; species Cryptomeria japonica. Next base: position 532,577,372 of record NC_081414.1, read on the forward strand.
ACCAGTCATGTGATGTGAACATCCTGAATCAATTATCCATTCATCCTTATATTCAACTTTAGCTGCCAATGTTTGCTCTACCAGTTGTACAGTAGGTGTCGGTTGATCTTCTATTATAGCAACAAAAGCCCATACATTGTCTACCAGATCCTCAGCAAAATCATCAGTGACTCCTTCATCAACATAATAACATGATTTGTCTCTATTCTTCTTAAACTTGTATCTCTGATAATCAGGGTTAGGCTTATATGTCCTTTTAGCTTCTTCTCTTAATCTTGTATGTCTATCGGGTTATCTAGAATCCATATGACCAATCTTATTATAGTTAAAACATTTGAAAGGGTGCTTTACCTTCATACTTACTTCCAACTAGACCTTTAGGCAGTTTCCTTACAAATAGTGCTTCAAGCTCTTCCAGTTCTTCATTTTCTCTCTTGCTTTCTTCAAGTTCTCTTGCATAGAAGGCTTTCCAAGCAAATTTCTCTGATGATGATGATGATGCTGCAGATGATGATGCCTTGAAAGCTAGATCTGTCTTAATAGTAGCAACAAGACCAAATTCCTCAAGTTCAAAAGCTGAAAGTTTTCCAACCAAAGTGTCTCTAGATACTGATGCATTAGGCATTGTTCTTAAATCATTTATAGAAGTAAATTTCATTTTATATGTCGGTGGCAAAGCTCTTAAAACTTTAGAAACAATCTCATCTTCACTTAAGGTTTCTCCACAACATTGTATACCCAAAACAATTTCATTTACTCTTTCCATAAAAGCATAAATTCTTTCATCTTCTTCCATTTTCAGATTTTCATACCTGATCCAGAAGCATTCAAGTTTTGCAATTTTGACTGTGGAATCTCCTTCATTCAATGTTTCCAATTTGTCCCAAATAGATTTAGTAGTAGATCTGTCTGACAATCCCATGACTTGCTGATTTGATAATAAGCTCAAAAGTTCTTCTCTTGCTTTGCAATCATTTTCCTCATCTTTAGCCAAGTTTGGTGGGTTAGGTTGACCTTGAGTAGGAGTAGTATATCCATTCTTTGTAACATCCCATATGTCTTTTCCAATGCAATTCAAATGTGTCTCCATCTTGATCTTCCATATGCCATAGTTAGTTCCATCAAATTTCAGACTGTCCTTCCTGAAATAGTTAGAAGACATTGGATCTCCTCAAGTTGTTAAACTTCTGCAAAAAGCGGACTAGTCTCTTATACCAATTTTTAGGTCCCGGAGACAAGTGAGAGGGGGGGGGGGGGGAGGTGAATCAATTGTCCAATAAATTCAACCAAAATTAACTTAACCAAAACTTAATGCTTAATGCTGGTAAACCAAACTTTATGTCGGTAGATAGTTTTAATAGTTAATTGCAGTATCAGTAAATATTAATGCATGAAACAGAAAGACATTAACATCCACAACACATAGCACAAATATTTGTACATGGCAACCCTGTAAGGGGAAAAACCATGGTGGGAATCCTTACCCACAATCAAACGATACTACTACAGATAGTATGTGTGTACAATATGGAGTCTGCACATGTAGAAAGGCCAGCTTCCTAGAGCTCACTGCTCAATCATAAAATGAGAGTCACACTAACTACAATTGGATGGTTAAATCTAATGATAATGTACTACTTAAAATAGCATCTTCATATGCTGGATTCAGTATCAGTTTAGTTCTGATTATCTTCCTCAAAACCTTCCTTCAACCTTCAAATGATGTATGCGTGTATAGCTCTACTTATTTTCACATATACCCTATTACAATACTTTTCCTTATCGCATTATAATCTCACAATTGAGATCTTACATTTATACCAAAAGCTAAGAGAAAAATGTGTAGGTCAGCTTACAAAGAATATTACAATAAAAGCAATTACAAATAAATCGATATCTGATGCATCATGTCAGCTCAATTCATTTACAATAATAATAAATTATCTTCATAACATGTGCTAATTTGGAATAGATATGCTTGTCGATGCTCAACCTGGACCTATTTGCTTGTAACAGTAAATATGCAAACCCGAATGGAGCAATAACCAAATTGCCAAAACCAAGTGATCAAATAATGTCTTCGACATATCCAGGTAGTCTCCAAGTCATTCCAAGTGTCGGTGAACAATATAATCTATCGGTGAACCAAATACCGGTGACTATGAATAATTCTCTGACTTGCCGGTGAACATAACCAAAGATCTCCAAGTGCTAATAAGATTGACAAGTGATAACAAGTGTTGACATCAATGAAAAAACCATATCAACATAACCAAAATACCAACATATTCCCACCAGGAGGTGGATTTCCTTGCATTGAACTTGTGGAGGGAGTTACCAAATGAAATTCTTCTTCTGGTGGTCCATAAAGGAAATGAAGGTCGCCTTCATGAATTTTAGATTCAGGGTTGTTCAAGTTCTATGGGGTTTGATAAATTTCAGCAAAAGAGTTTATATCTAGGGAATTAATTTATGCATGATTAGGATGACTGGGTAGAAATCTACCTAGAACATCTCTTCTTCACCTATGCATGCAGGTTCATAAATTTTTTGAACAATCAGGTATGCTAGAAAAATAATTAACTAAAAATTGAAAAGACAATAACCATAACAGGTTCTTAGTTTGACACCATCCCTGACAATGGTGCCAAAAATGTTCAACCCAATAATAAGAATAATAACTCCAGTTGAAGTCTCAACCCGAAGTTTGGACATTTACTTGGTAAAGTTACTATTTCCATAGCTAGTGTTCATTTGATTGTCAACCCAGGGACGCAATATTTGAAATGGGTTTGCACTATGTATGTACCAAGTTCCTGCAATAGCTACTCTGCATTATTGCAGCAACTAACATCTATGCAGAAAAGATAAGTAAGAATTGAAACTATTGAAAGGCTATAGGAAACTTCTACATTAACATAAATTCATTCAAGCAATACTGGCTAAGTTCAATGTTGCTAAACAAAAATTACTCTATTTTGGTTTGGCTGCAGGAACAGTCAATGTATCTGTATCCAATGCCTGTAGGAACAATCAATGTAAGAATGTCTACTGTAGCTAAAGAAGAAAACTAATTTTAACAAAGGTACATGAACACTCACCAAGTGGGCCCCCTTGGATGAGTGATTCCAGGCTTCCCAAAAACAATTCTAAGTGCTCATAATAACATATTTTTATTCATTGTTCTTCAAAAGTCATTACATGATTCAACATCAAAAGAAACTCAAAACACTTGTAACTTTATTTCTAAAATCCTCTGCTCTGCTTTCTCTCCTTTCTATCTAACCTTTGAAAAGAGATAAAGACCTTTATTTAAAAGCAAATAATTATTTTCAATTACATAGATCACACCGAAAAGAAAAGGTGAATAACTAATCAAGAAAGGAAACAACTGAAGTTAAGTCGTTGATAATGTGGATCTAAACCGAACCACAGTCATAACACATCATGGCAGTATTTTCAACACTAATGTCTACTTGAGTAAGACATTAGTAAACATTGCACAATTACTTTTCCTCTGTCATTCCTTATGCTCATCAACATTTCTATTGATTCGATCTTTCAGTCTCCTCCTTGAATATCTCCTACTGCAACTAGCACGACAGGAGAGCCTTCCCAACAACATCAATTTATTCCTGCAATCTCAAAAAGAAAGAACATACAAGAACATACACATTTATTTTAATTAATCAAAACATTTATTAATTTCACACATGATATTGCATAAACAATTTGCATGGAAACAAGAATGAATAACATGGTTGCAGGAATAAACTGGCAAAGACAAAAGATGTTTTAATAGGTTCAGGCTAACATCTGAAATACATATAGTAAACTTCAGATACATCATTTGTTAGGATTAATGATAGTACCAAAGATACTAAGAGGGGGGGGGGGGGTGAATCAGTATCTAACCGGTTAACGAAATATTTAACCTTATTAAGTATTTTGCATTCCAAAATATTGTACTGGTAAATAAGAATTAATATAGTAAATAGGAACAATAAAGACAACATAGAAAACACACCATAACACAAGATGTTTAACGAGGAAACCTGGTGTGGGAAAAACCTCAATGGGATTTGTGACCCACAATATTCACTCACTGGCCAATGAATAAATATTACTTACAATGAGGGGGCTACACATATAGGAAGGCCAACTTCCTAGAGCTCACTGCTCAATGTAAAAAATAGAAGTCTCACTGACTTACAAAATGGATTATGAAAATCTAGTACAATGTACTGCTTCAAATCAGTATCAACTATGCCAAGTTCAGTACCGGTCTAAGCTCATACTATAACCATAAACCTTATACAAAATCTGCCTTATGCATTCGCATATATCCTCATTCTTTTCTCATTCTTTTCTCATTCTTATCTCATCTCCTATATCAAAATGATTTACAAGATCTCATACATATATGAGTCTATTACAAGATTCCATGTTGGCTTTACAAAATATAATTACAATTAAATACAATAAACAAAAGTTTATTCTTGTCGGCTAGGGTGCCGATATTCATTGTTGCTGATGTCGATGAAGTGTCTGTCAGAGCCGATGGTTGTTGGTGGTTTACCATATGAATGCCACAAGGTTGCCAGTAGGTTGCCAGTAGGTTGCCATCAATGACAACACCATCATTTCTCACTAGAGTGTACAATGCCAATAATCTCCCCCTTTGGCATTGATGGCAACACTCATGAGAAAAATCCAAAAATTTACCAAAAATATGTGCTCCCCCTAAGTAGATGATCTCCTCTAAATAGCCATTTTTCTCTATCCACTACTCCCCCTTTAACATCAATGACAAAGGTTTTCAAAAATTGTCAAACAAGTGCAGAATTTCACCTTAAGGTTTGTAACCGGTTGGTTACAATCTGAAATATATCAGCCAAAACCAAATTTAAACTCTGCATGAATCTGTTGCTATCATTCATGGTTGCCTCAATTCATTGGATTGTGCTGGTGAGATGATGCATATGCTCTCTCGGTGATCTTTCTCCTTGAATTAATGCATTAGAGATCTCATTTCTTAGAGAGATAAGGTTATCCAGCTTAGGACTAAGTTTATACTTCAGCTCTCTGGCATTTACTTTGATCCTTGATTTTTCTTTCTCAAATTTCTCCAACTTTTCCTCAAATCCTTCTATTTCTTGCTCAATAACTGATATAGGTTCAGATAAACCAATGATGTTATCAACTATATCATCAATTTCTTTTTGTACTCTACTTATCTCTTTTTCAATGTCTTGGGTCAACAGATGTGGCTTGCATGTTTCTCTGTATAGTTCCTTATACTCCAAAATTATTGTATTCAGTGCTGATAAAAGTGTGCTAATATGTTCAGTGCACATCTTTATTGTCTCCTCAAATAATTTTTCCTTTTCTTTTTAAATTTTCTCTTTGAATGTATCCTCATTTACTTTATCAATTGTTATTACATTTCCAACAATAAATTTAGACAATGTGTCTAACTGACCTAAAGAATCCTTTACATTATCTACATTACATTTTGGTGCAATCATCTTAAGAATAGGTACTGTATCATCAATTGCCTTGTAGGCCAATGCATTATAGTCAGTTATCTTCTTAATAGAGTCCAGAAGTACCTCTGTCACATTAGTAGGTCTGAATTCAGATGTCTGACCAACTGCCTTTATTATTTCAGTGCTTCTAGTGTTAGTAACCAATTTTCTTATATCAACCTCTGGTGGATCAGTCTGAGTTTGTGTTTCAACCTATAGTGGTTTGGTTTTCTCAGTGATTACCAGTTTTACTATTTCAATGTGTACCTGTGCCTCTGTCGGTTTCTTTGTTGGTTTCTCTATGTTATCAGCTGTTGGTATCTATGCCTCTGTCAGTTTCTCAGTGTCAGCATCTAAACTACCAGTATTCATTCCACTATCCAAAGGTTGCTCTGTATGCTCTGTTTTCTCTGTATGCATTTCAACCTTTACGTTTTCTACCAGTTGCTCAACAATGTTTCCACTACCAGCAATATCATTCTATACCTTTGTGCTGTCCTTGTCTACAATACTGTTCACTTCCTAAGTATCAACATTCATGGTGAATAGAATTTGTGATTCAAGGTTAGTGTCATCATGTTTTATGTCCATATTTTTAGTAGCGAACGTATCAATAGTATGTATCAGTTTAGTATCCAAGGGTGGTGGTAAGTTGTCAGTTATTTTGATGTTTGGTATTCCACCAACTTTACCTTGCTAGGTCCCAGAGAAAACTGAGACGGGGGGGGGGGGGTGGGGGGGAGGGGGGGTGTGAATCATTTGTCCAATTAATTCAATCCAAAAATAACTTAACCAAAACTTAATGCTTTATACTGGTAAACCAAACTTTATGCCAGTAGATAGTTTTATCAGTTAATTGCAGTACCAACAAATATTAATGCATGAAACAGAAAGACAATAGCATCCACAACACATAACATAGATATTTGTACATGGAAACCCTATAAGGGGAAAAACCATGGTGGGAAGCCTTACCCACAATCAGATGATACTACTACAAATAGTATGTGTGTACAATATGGAGTCTGCACATTCAGAAAAGCCAGCTGTGTAGAGCTCACTACTCAATCCCAAAATGGGAGTCACACTGACTACAATTGAATGGTTAAATCCAATAATAATGTACTGCTTAAAATAGCATCTTCCTATGCTGGATTCAATACCGGTTTAGTTCCGATATGCCTTCTTCAAACCTTCCTTCAATCTTGAATGATGGCTGCATGTATAGCTCTTCTTATTTCACATATACCTTATTCGCACTTACTTACATCACATATCGATCTCACAAATGAGATCTTACATTTATACCATAACCTAAGACCAATTGAGTTGGTTGGCTCACTAAAGATATTACAATAAAATCATTTACAAATGAATCAATATTCGATGCATCATGTCGGCTCAATGCATTTACAATAATAACAAATCATCTTCATAATGTGTCATGCTGATATGGAATAGATATGCTTGCCGGTGCATAACCTGGACCTATTTGCCAGTAACAACAAATATACAAACCCAAATAGACCAATGAACAAATCACCATAACAAAGTGTCCAAACAATATCTTCGACATAACCAAGTAGTCTCCAAGTCATTCCAAGTGTCGGTGAACAATATAACCTACCGGTGAACCAAATACCGGTGATTGTGCATAAGTCACTGACTTGTCGGTGAACATAATCAAGAGTCTCCAAGTGTTGATAAATGTTGACAAGTGTTGACATCAATGACAAAACCATATCAACATATCCAAAATACCAACATACCTTTCCCTTTGTCCTTGTCCTTCTGATAAACTTAAATGTTTTCTTGGGTCGGTTTAATTCTTCTTGTTTTTCCTCTTCTACAAAAAAGATATCCCATTTGTCAGTTGTTTCCTCTACAATTTCATTAACTCTACCAGCCATTAAGCTCACTTGCCGGTGACCACTAGAAAAAACTATTCTGTTAGCTTTGTTAGAGTAAAGGTTTTAATTTAATCATGTTGATTAAATTACCTTTATTCCTCTCTTAAGATTTCACTTTAGTTTGCATTTGTGACATTTAATAATTATATTAATTATTAAATGTCTGCCTATTAGGGTTTCTTTTAGGGTTGCACAATATCCTTTTATAAGGATTCATCATTGTAATTTATCTCTCTCTTGGATGAATACATTTTTTAGCTTTCAGAGCACCCTTGCTTGTTTGTCTCCATCTCTTCTTTCTGTGACAGGTTATTTGCATGCAGGTGATCTTCGGGGTCTGTGAAGTTGGCTTTCTCAACTTCTTCATGGTATTAGAGCTCCAGACCTGCTGCTTCCTGTTCGTCTTCTGAAGAATTTGGAGCTACGAGGGTTAGATCTGATTTTCTGGTTTTGGTTGCATCAGATCTGTGTGTCTTCTGTTTTTTATTTTGGAATAGGGGTATTTTTTTCAGTGCACTTTGAGCCCAAACGGACCTCACCGTTGAGCTCGTAGCGCCCAAAAACCCCTATTTCCATATAAAATTCATCCGATTTGGACACAGTTGCACCAGAAGGCAAATTTTTTTTATGCCCCAAGGTCGTACGGCCCCAGGGCACGCAGATCGAGGCAAATCCAAAAAAAAAAAACGTTGTTTGTGTTTAACGGCGGGCGCAGCCAGTTTAAAACGCAGCGCTGCCCAGCGGCCACTGCCCGGCCGCCGCCGCCGGCGGTCACCACCGGTCGCGGCCAGGCAGCTCCCGCCACGCCGCAGGCGACGCCCGCAGCCGCCGCGCCACCCGCGCCCGCGCCTCGCCCAGCCCGCGCCTCGCCCACGTGCCGCCGCCGCCGCCACTGCGCCACCCCCGCACAGCCGCCCCCTGTGCCCGCCCCTGGTCGCCCAGAGGACCAGGGGCTTACTTTTTTTAAGCCCTTGAGGGCTTAAAGGGCCTATTTGGGCTCTTTTGGAGCAGTTTTACTAAATCGGGTATAACTCGGGCATTTTAGCTCGGATTTTCGAATGAAAATAGGCGTTGGAAAGCTGGTTCCGAGCCCGATCTAAAAGATGTGGATCTTTTTTTCTGATTTTTCCGTTTTGCAGTGTTTTTTGCCAGTCGAAGTCAGAACAAGTTTTTTGCACTCCAGGAGCCATATCTTTTGCATACGGACTCCGTTTTTCGCAAACGAATAGGCGTTGGAAAGGTGGTTCTGTGCTCTTTCCAGAATCTGCACCAAGTACATTTTATTCAGTACTTTGTGTTTTCACACATCTGTCACTTACTTGGACGTTTCAGACTTGGAAATAATTTGTTTGCATGGGATGGCTTCATTTGATCTGCTTTATCAGTATTAAAGTCATTTAGTCTCAGATTTGTTTATTTGAAGAGTTATCATGGGTTTTTCTACTCACCCTTCAGTTGTATTTCTAGAACGGGGTAATTATGAGTCATGGGCAAAGGGCATACTTACACACTGTAGGTGGCTTAATATTTTGCCTTATTTGTATGATCTCATACCTGAACCAGCAACTTTAGAGGGAAAACTAGCTTGGGATATCATTAGAAATCACATAGTAGGAGTTATTTTGTCTAGTGTTGATTCTGACACTGTGTGGGCTATATCGGGCATTGATTGTCCTCACTCACTTTGGACACGTCTTTGGGATATTTATGGAGACCCCAGTCTTTCTCCATTCCCAAAGGATCCTGCTTCAGATTGTCTTGTACCCATTGGTTGGAGAGATAACACACCTTTTGATCATGATACTTTAAAGGAACTTCACTATTTAGACACCCTTACATATTCCGATGAATCAGAGGATTGTCTCACAGTTCCTACTCTTCAGACTGAGATTGTACATGTATCAACATCATCTCCTTTTGTTCCTGATCAGTTTGATATTGCCTCTTCTTTGGCTCCTATTGATTCAGCTAAGCAGGACATCATACATCTTTCAGACATGGCTACTTGGGATTCTTATCTTGCAGGCATTTCGTCTTTGTTTGTAGAGTCCTATATTGCAGACTTGGAGGATTACTTTGAGGATTTTCAGCTCCTCTTTGTTGACAGCCATATTCCAGCTGTTAGCCCACCATCATCTGTGCATTCAGAGGTTGCAGTTTTTGAGTCTTCAGTTCAGTTTGGATTTGACATCTTTTGTTTCAGTTCAGACAGAGGGATTCTTCAGCATCCTATTATGGCACACATCTTGAGACAGATTGATTCTTCTCTCTTCACAGGGTTTCTTCATCTTCGTCCTTTGGATCCATTTCTTCCCAAGGGGAGGAATATTATATGCCGCTTCAGGATCTCTTTTTGGATTCTACCTCAGGCATCCATATGTGCGACAGGAGTTTCTTCATTGTGGGGGGGGCTTCTAGTCTCTTTCTTTTTCTCCTATGGAGACCATTGTATATGTACTTATATGATAGAAGTTGTCTATGGGGGGTATCATGTTATCCACCTCCTATCCTTCTGTTATTAGTGCATTTATTTCTTTCATCTCTTTTTGGAGTAGAGTTTTTCCCATGAGGTTTTCTCTATTTCTCCACTTTACAGAGATTTGGTTGTAATTGGGTACCTGATCAGGCCTTGTTGCCGGGACCCAAGTTTACTTTCTTGCATTGTAGTTACCTTTGCTTTCTTGCACATGTTTGTAACTGCACTTTTGCTCATCTTAAGGGGGGGTGTTAGAGTAAAGGTTTTAATTTAATCATGTTGATTAAATTACCTTTATTCCTCTCTTAAGATTTCACTTTAGTTTGCATTTGTGACATTTAATAATTATATTAATTATTAAATGTCTACCTATTAGGGTTTCTTTTAGGGTTGCACAATATCCTTTTATAAGGATTCATCATTGTAATTTATCTCTCTCTTGGATGAATACATTTTTTAGCTTTCAGAGCACCCTTGCTTGTTTGTCTCCATCTCTTCTTTCTGTGACAGGTTATTTGCATGCAGGTGATCTTCGGGGTCTGTGAAGTTGGCTTTCTCAACTTCTTCAAGCTTCACAAATTAATTCATCAATCTCCTCTTTTGAGTAAACTCGATGTATAGCTAGAAGTTTTTCAACCTTAAGTTTCTTGTCCAACTCCATTACTGCAATCCTCTTTGCATCTAACCTTCTATAGAGATCATTTGGCAAGTCATCTACAACTTCAATTAGCACTTTCTTGTAAATGTCCAGATGTAGAATAATACTATTTTCAACACTTTCCTTTTTTGAATCAGTGAATGTGTTATACAACTTGCTGACATTTGCAAAGTTATCGTCATTGGTGATTTCATTCAGTAAATTATCCAAAGGTGGTATCACTTGTTTCTATTTCTTCTTGGGTGTTAACTTCTTTGCTAGTTGTCTTACCACTTGTTGCTTCTTTCTTAGAGTTCTTGTTTTCTTGGGTGGAGGAAAGGGTATTGGTGAAGGTTTTCTCTTCCTATCAACTCTCTTAAATTCAACAGGTATCTCACTGTCAGATGATGTTCCAACCGGTGAGATATGTGTCTCCATTTGTAATCCTTCCAGTCCACTTTCCTTTATTCCAATAAGGTTCATAACATTTTCTTTTATTTCCTTTACTTGTTTTGAAGCACTCCTTATGTACTTTTCTCTTTTCTTTCTTTGTTTCATTTTTTGTACATCACTCTCAATTGTTTCTGCACTACCAAACACTTTTTCTGTTGGTTCTCTAGGTGCTTCTACCAGGGCTTTAGCATAAGTCTCATACCCCATTTTAGTTACCCATGCAGTTCTAGGAAGAACTATTTCCATCCATATTTCATCTTTCTTTATCACAAAGTAGATTTCCTTATCATATTTATCTACTATACTTTGTGGTAGTCTCTTTCTGGTTTTCATTTTGGCTTGGAAGGCTTCGAAATATTCAGTTATATTGTTTTCCCTAGTAGTACCCATGCCGGTGAAGGATTCTTGCAATTGTTTGCCTACCGGTATGTCATATCCAAAATCTTTTTGTCCAATACCAGGAATTTGTTTTGAGAAATACAACATAAGCATACCAAAAGATTACCAAGATGAAATGCCCCTTTCTTGTCTCCTTCTATCTTTTTCAAATTATCAACTAGTTCATCCTTCAACCATTCACACACATCTATTTGTGCATTGTTATTTACCATATCATAAGCACTTTTAATGCAAAGACTAGAAACCGAGTTAAGTCTGTTTACATGTGTGGTCTTATAGCCTAAAATCATACTTATGATTCTCACATTGATATCCTTGATGTCATTTACTCTCAGAGGTCTACTATCAGATGTTGCTCTTGTTAAGGTCATGACTGTGTTGTTAGGTACCTTCTTTGTCTTGTCTGGTCTACTGTCGGTCGAGGGTAATCCTGTCACTACCCTAATTGCTTGCTGGGTGAATTTGCAGACTGAGTCTAACTAGAGAAATTCTCCATGTGCCCTACTTAGTACAATTCTCACTACATCCTTTGGAAATTCAAGGATGTTCAAGATTTCCACAAAACCTAAAGTCTCAATAATCTTGTGCTCGGGTTTGACATTTCCATTTTCATCACAAATTACGGTTTTAAACATCTTTAACACTTCCACAGAACCTAATTCGTCAATATTGCAGTGAATATAAATTCTAGGGTCTTCAACATAAGCTACACCTTTAGGAATTTTTGAGAATGCACCTATGGAATCATCTTTCTTAGCTATCTCGGGAATAATTTTGAAAACGGGCCTAGGGCATTTTATAATTTCCACAATAGTAGGGTTTGCAATAAATTCAGGAGTAGAAGAGTAAGCCATTTGAAAAATACCTTAAGCTGCCTGATAATGTTTGAGTGCTTGAAAGAAATCACTTCACTTCTTCACCTTGAATTTCTTTTCTCAGATTTTTGCGCTCTCTACTAGTTTGAATGCTTGGTGATTCTAAAATGAAGGAAAACTGATGATTTCTAATGAAATTTCTTTCAACAATCGCAATAAATGCTCACCGGTTAAGTGAAAACTTAACACATCTGCCGGTAAATAAGAAATCTATCTTCTCACCATCAACCGAGGGTTATATGGATGATATTCAACATGCTGCAATACCCCCAAAGGGTTACTTCTCAGTTGGATGAAGAATTTTCTGCTGGTGGAGTAATACTCTGTTCTATTGGTGAAGAAATAGTCTCATCAACATTCTAATCTGTCTTTCTAATCCATTGTCTTGAAAATTCTTGCGATACCTTATCAGCATTTTCTTTGCCTTTCAAATTGGGTCCTTTATTGTTTTCCAGTGAAGTCTTGCTTCTACAAAATTTTGCAATATGTCCAATTTTGTTACAAGCATAACAAGTCACATTATTCTTCTGAATAGCCTTTCCATATCCTATGTCAGTTTGTGTTTTACATTGATTAGATAAGTGCCCAAATCTTCCACAAACATAGCATCTCACATTCATTCTGCAGTTTTCTGAATTATGACCAACTTTGTTGCATTTGGGACATTGACCGGTGGGTGCATTAATGTTCTGATTATTTCTAGATCTACACTAATTTGTTCTATGACCATACTTGTTACAGTTAAAGCATTTCCCATTAAATTTGTAAGTGTTAGGTTGTCTTACCGGTTTACTGTGATCATGATTGTTTGTAGTACCAGAACTTTCTCCAATTTTAAATCCAAGTCCATTAGTATCTCCATTAGGTTTCTGACTTTTCAGCATATCATCAAGTTCTTCTAAAATTTTCTTGAATTTCTCTTTATGTTGATTTGCAGTAGCCAACCCATTTTCCAGAATTCCCATTTGTCTCATAAATTTAGTTTTATCATGTTGCATGTGAATCAGATCAGTCTTTAACATATCATTTTCATGATTGAGTCTTAGATTTTCATTTCCAGCATTTTTGAGTCTCCTAGTCAAGTCATCTTCATTCTTCTTCCTGTCTTCAATGTCTTTACAAAATCTCATAGTCATATCTTGCATTTCATTCTTCATAGTCATATTTCTTGTCTCATTTTGCTCACAAGATCATTAAGAGTTTCCTTTTCACCATTGTCATTATGCATCTTCTAATGAAGTTCTTTTCTTTTATTTCTAGAAATAGTAAGATTCTCCTGAAGTCCTTGAATGAATTCTTGTGCAGTCCTCAGATCATCTTCAAGTTTGATATTCTTCAACTTCTCTGAATCATAGTCTACAAGAGCTCCTTCCAATTGCTTTCTTAAGTTCTGCATCTGTATCGGTGTCAGAATCTTCCTCAAGATGTTAGAATTTTAAAAATAGAAGACCATGCTCTGATACCAATTGTTAGGATTAATGATAGTCCCAAAGATATAAGAGGGGGGGAAGGGGTGAATCAGTATCTAACCAGTTAACAAAATATTTAACCTTATTAAGTATTTTGCATTCCAAAATAGTGTACTGGTAAATAAGAATTAATGTAGTAAACAGGAACAATAAAGACAACATAGAAAACACACCATAACACTATTGGCATTATGTGAACTGGCATGAAGACATAATGACATTGTATGTTGTCATTGATTTCAATAAGTGTCATGAAGTGAACCAGCATATGTGATATGTGAGAAGAGGGAACTGGCATATGTATGAATCGGTTTATATGCCAAAGTGAAGTAGTATATTTGTTCAAGGTGAACCGACATGTTAAGGTGAACCAACATGTAGTTATGGGAACCAGTACATGGAAGCATTGTATGACTACCGATTGGTAGGTAGCTTCCACTTCAGGATTTCTGGTTGGAGTACCTCAAGTCCATGTGACTCAATCGGTGATCTTCATATGATGAGTTAGCAGTATAATGGAGGATAGATCATGTTGCCACGTAAGCTCTGTGCGCGTGAAGGATCTTGCATAAAGAAGACTATTCCTATCTACCTCGAGAATGTGCGAACTCTGTCAAACGGTGATAACGCAGGATGGGTTATCAGCTGCCATGAAATCGGTGGATAATGGACGATGGATAATGTCTTGAGATCGATTCAAGAATATTGCATTTAATGTAGTATGATTCAATGGTCAACATTGAACCGCTTCAATTTCTTAACCTAACAGGTTTAGGGTTTAAAATTTTTGCTATCGACCTATCTGTTTTCTATAAGGTTGATGTTGTGTTTCTTTCTAGGGTTGTTGGCAAAAGTTGTGAATGTGTATCCAAGGGAAGTGATACGTGATTCTTGCTAGACCAAAGGAGAGAAGAGATACCTGCAAAGTGAATGTGCAGAAGGAGAAGAGGAGCATAAATGGATCTGCATTGGCATTGAGTGTTGTTAATAGATCATTGTAATTCATGTTGATCTCTAACCACTTCAATAGTTGTAAAATCCCCTAACAGGGTAGCCTTAACTAGCTTGATACAAAATCCCCTAGCAGGGTGGTCTTAACAGGCTTGATTCAAATCCCTTAATCGGGTAACTCGAGGTTAATGAGTTCAGAGAAGCTATAGAGCTCTTGAGATCCTTTAGCTATTGAGTTCTTGAAATCCTCTAACAAGGTGACCCTACCAGGTTTAACCCTTAACCGGGTGATCCCTAACAGGATCAGTTCCTAGCAGAACCTATTGTAATGTCTTTAACTGGACAAGGTTCCTAATAGAGTGGACTTCAAAAGAGTTCAAAAGCAACTTGTGGGTATTCATCCCCACCGTGGTTTTTCCCAGTTGGGTTTCCACGTGAAAAATATGTGTGTCATGTGTGATGCTTTTATCTTGTGATGCTTTGTTATTACCTATTGAGCATATGATGGTTCTATGTTTTATGTCTATCTATAAAGCATATTGAACTAACTGTTGTGACGATCAGAGGATAGTTTACCTATTCATGCATGAGGGTGAAATGGTAGTGTTGTTTTGAGTTAAATGAAAAGCTAAGTGTTCAACTGGTCAATGCTTGTTTTAGACACTCTTGGCTTTACCGGTTGTAGTCTGTGTTGAATAGGTATTCCTGTTTGCCAGTTGTTTGGAGTATTTGCTGTCAAACCGGTTTTGAAATGTATTTGTGTTTGTACTGATTCACCCCCCCTCTCAGTACTGGTTTGGTACTAGTGGTTCATCATTGAGTTATCAATTGGTATCAGAGCACCTCCAGGTCCTCTGTGTTGTAAGCTTAATCGCTTGAGGAAAAGATATTAGTCAAATGATGAAGAGGGAAGGTCCAAAGTTTAACAGGAAAAATTTCAGTAGATGGAAAGACAGGATGAAGATATTCATCAAAAGCATGGGTGTTCAACACTGGAGTTATGTTGAAAATGTATATGTTGTTCCTACCGGTACTCTCACCAATGACCAAAAGAGAGAGATACAAGAAAATGGGCAAGTCATGGAATCCCTCATTAGCAGTTTATCTGACATTGAATTTATTGATGTTCAGGACAAGGCAAATCCCAAAGAGGTATGGGATGCTCTTGAAAATATCTATGGTGGTGATGAGCATGTAAAATAGGCTAAGGAAGAAAGCCTGAGAGGGAAGTTTGAAGACATTCAGATGGTTGAAGGAGAGACCATTCAGTAGTATGGAATAAGAATCAAAACGGTTGTTGGAGAAATCAAGAGTGCAGGTGGCAAAATAGAAGATTCCACCATGGTAAGTAAAGTCCTAAGATCCCTATCGCTAGTCTATGCAATAAGGGTTGCTGCTATTCATGAGCTGAGATCAATACACAAGTCTAAGGTGTCCTTGGATTCCATCATAGCCAAGTTGACAGCCTATGAGATGAATAGTTTTGATGGCAGTGTTCAAAAGATAGAATCAGCTTTTAAAGCCTCTGCTATACCATCCAGAAAAGGAAAAGAGGCTAGCACTAGTGGGGAACCTAGTCAGAACGGACAAATGAATGATGAGGAGTTTCTGATGGAATTTGAAGGTCTTCTTGCCAAGAAATTTCTAAAAGGAACTAGTAAATACAAAGGTAAGCTGCCTTTGAAATGCTTTTCCTATAACTAGATAGGACATATTGCTTTGAACTATCCTAATAGCGACAACAAGGATAAACCAGAAAGGTTCAAGAAATTCAAAGGAGGAAACCGAAGAAACTGTTTTGTGGCAGTTGATGAAGGTGTCACAAATGAGGAATCAGAAGATGAAGAGAATGAAGAGATTGTGTTTGTTGTTGTAAAGGAAGATGTGGTAGACAAGAAGGCTCTTGTCTCCCAGTTTGATAATTCAAATGAGTGGATCATTGATAGTGGTTGTTCTCACCACATGACCGGAGCAAGTTTATATCCTTAGAGGAGTATGATGGTGGTGTGGTTTGCTTTGGCAATGATGCACCATGCATGGTCAAAGGCAGAGGGTCCATCTCTTTGAATGGAAAGAGTAGTGCTGATAATGTGTACTGGGTTGATGGTCTCAGACACAACCTTCTAAGTGTTGCCTAGCTAAATGATAGTGGCCTCACTCTGCAATTCAAGAATGGAGTTTACAGAATCAAAGGAAAAGATGGTAACTTATTTCAGTTGAATGCAAATGTAAGTACCTATCTTTTGGCTAAGCTTGATGACATCTGGATATGGCATAGGAGACTCTATCATATAAACTTTGATAACATTGTAAAGGCTAGTAAGATCAAGGAAGTTAGAGGGTTGCCGTGCTAAACAAACCCGATAATACCTTGTGTAGAGAATGTCAATTGGGGAAAATGTCTTCCTCAACTTTTAAAGGTAAATCTTTCACTGCTGACAACTTGCTTGATCTTGTACATACTGATTTGTGTGGTCCTATGAAAACTAGAAGTGTGTAGGGTGATAGGTACTTCATGATTCTCATTGATGACTGCTCAAGAAGGATGTGGGTCAAATTCTTCAAAGACAAGTCTGAAGCTTTTGGGAAATTCAAAGCTTTCAGAGCATTAGTGGAGAAGGAAAGCGATAAAAGGATCAAGTGTCTCAGAACTGATCAAGGAGGGGAATTCACTTCCAGTGAATTCAACAAGTATTGTGAAGAATTTGGCATCAAGAGACAACTATCTACCCCTCGGACTCCACAGCAGAATGGCCTAGTAGAGAGGAATAACTGGACTGTGGTTGAAGCAGCTAGAACCATGTTGATTCAAGGAAAGGTAGCTCACACCTTTTGGAGAGAAGTGGTGAGCACTACAGTCTACACTATGAACCGGGTACTCATCAAAAAGGGTAAGGACAAAACTCCTTATGAGTATTAGACTGGTAAGACACCTATGGTTAGCTTCTTTAAGGTATTTGGTAGCAAATGTTACATCAAGAGGAGTGAACATTAGGGAAAATTTGAAGCTAAATGTGATGAGGGAATATTTCTAGGATATTCCACCAAGAGTAAAGCTTTCAAGTGCTACAACAATAGGACTCAGAGAACTATGGAAAGCACCAATGTAAGAGTTGATGAATCCTCTGAGAAGATTGAGGAAACCGGTAGTGAGCAAGCTATAAATGAACTGGTTGCAACCTTCTAGGAACAGGTTATTAGCCAACCAAGTACCAGTAATAGTGTCCCTGAACCGGTGAATGTTGATACTGATGAAGATGAGGATGAAGAAGAAAAGCAAGAAGAAACAGTTAAGACCATTCCTCGGTATGTCAAGTTGAAACATGATCCTAAGCAGATCATAGGTGATAAGGATGCAGGAATCTTTACAAGAAGAAAGATCAAAGAAAAACTCATGTATGATCTCTAAATTTGAGCCTAAATCATTCAAAGAGGCTCATAAAGATGAAGACTGGATCAAGGCAATGGAAGAGGAACTTGATCAGATAGAGAAAAATGGTACATGGTCCTTGGTACCCAAACCTGAGCATAAAAATGTCATTGGCACAAAATGGGTGTTCAGAAATTAGTTGAATGAGGATGGCACAGTGATTAGGAATAAAGCCAGATTGGTATGCAAAGGATATGCTCAAGAAGAAGGAGAAGACTATGGAGAAATCTTTTCTTCTATAGCTAGATTGGAAGGAGTTTGTATGCTTCTTGCATATGCATCTTTTAAGAGGTTCAAAGTATATCAAATGGATGTAAAATCTGCATTCCTAAATGGTGTACTTGAAGAGGAGGTATATATAGAGCAACCAGATGGGTTTTCCCTATCTGAAGACAGTGATAGGGTGTGCAGGCTACATAAAGCATTATATGGTCTAAAGCAAGCACTTAGGGCATGGTATGAGTGCCTACATTCTCATCTTGTGAAGAGTGGATTTGAGAGAACAAGTGAAGATAGCAATATCTACTTGAAGTCTGAAGGAGATCAGATCTTGATCTGTGAGGTTTTTGTTGATGACATTATCTTTGGAGGAGATGACAAGATGAGTCATGAGTTTGCTGATGAGATGAAGAAAGAGTTTGAGATGTCACTCATAGGGGAGATTAAGTTCTTCATTGGACTACAGATCCAGCAGATGGAAGATGGAATCTTTATCGCTCAGTCCAAATATGTCAAAGAGGTACTGAAAACCTTTGGCATGGAAGATAGCAAACCGGTTGGTACATTGATGGTGACCGGTTACAAATTGACAAAAGAGGATGACTCCGCACTGGTTGATGAGAAGGAATACTGATCAATGATTGGTAAGTTGCATTATGTAGTGCATAGCAGACCGAATATTGCACATGCAGTTGGCATTACTGCAAGGTTCCAGAAGAGTCCAAGAGAATCCCACCTGATTGTAGTCAAGCGGATTCTTAGGTATCTAAAGGGAACAATTGACTATGGATTGTGGTACCCATACAACAATGATTTCAATCTGAAAGTGTTCACAGATGTTGATTGGGTAGGTAATGTGGATGACTAGAAAAGCACAATCGGTGGTGCATTCTTTCTTGGTGGTAGACTGGTCTCATGGATGAATAAAAAGCAGAGTTGTATCTCTCAGTCTACAGTGGAAGCGGAGTATGTTGCAGCTTTCATGAACTGCACTCAGACAATCTGGATGAAGCATGTACTGGAAGGCTTCAAGATCCCTATATTTGAACTAGTAAGCATATTTTGTGATAACACAAGTGCTATAAATATATCAAAGAATCCGGTTTTACATTCTAGAACCAAGCATTTTGAGCTTAATTATCATTTCTTGAGGGAAAAGGTTTAGAATAAGGAGATTGCACTTGAACATGTTTCCAGTAAGGAGCAGTTAGCAGACATATTCACCAAGCCTCTCCCAAAGACAACATTTGTGCATTTGAGAGGTGAATTAGGGGTATTGCCCCTTCGGGAGGTGAACTAAAAGTAATTATTCCATATCAGTCAGGTATTGGAAAGACAAATTTTTTGTTGATTGATGTGTTGAAGGATGCTACTCCTCAGGGGGAGCAGCATGATGAAACAGAGATGCTTGTACCTCCACTTTGGCATTGTTGTCAAAGGGGGAGAAGGAGTGAAGTGAAAAGATATCTGCAACAAATGGGGAGAAGATGTGAAGTGGAGAAGATATCTTTTTTATATTGCCATCAATGCCAAAGGGGGAGATTGTTGGCATTATGTGAACTGACATGAAGACATAATGACATTGTATGTTGTCATTGATGTCAATATGTGTCATGAAATGAACTGGCATATGTGATATGTGAGAAGAGGGAACTGGCATATGTATGAACCGATTTATATGCCAAAGTGAAACAGTATATTTGTTCAAGGTGAACCAACATGTTAAGGTGAACCAGCATGCAGTTATGGGAACCGGCACATGGAAGCATTGTATGACTATTGGTTGGTAGGTAGCTTCCACTTTAGGATTTCTGGTTGAAGTACCTCAAGTCTGTGTGACTCAATCAATGATCTTCATGTGATGAGTTAGTAGTATAATGGAGGATAGATCGTGTTGCCACGTAAGCTCTGTGCGCGTGAAGGATCTTGCATAAAGAAGACTATTCCTATCTACCTCAAGAATGTGTGAAGTCTGTCAAACGGTGATAATGCATGATGGGTTATCAGCCGCCATGAAATCGGTGGATAATGGACGATGGAGAATGTCTTGAGATTGATTCAAGACTATTGCATTTAATGTAGTATGATTCAACGGTCAGGATTGAACCGCTTGAATTGCTTAACCTAACAGGTTTAGGGTTCAGCATTTTTGCTATCAACCTGTTTGTTTGCTATAAGGTCTATGTGTGTTTCTTTCTAAGGTTGTTGGCAAAAGTTGTGAATGTGTATCCAAGGGAAGTGATACGTGATTCTTGCCAGACCAAAGGAGAGAAGAGATACCTACAAAGTGAATGTGCAGAAGGAGAAGAGGAGCCTAAACGGATCTGCATTGGCATTGAGTGCTGTTAACAGATCATTGTAATTCCTATTGATCTCTAACCACTTGAACAGTTGTAAAATCCCCTAACAGGGTAGCCTTAAGTGGCTTGATACAAAATCCCCTAACAAGGTGGTCTTAACAGGCTTGGTTCAAATCCCTTAACCAGGTAACTTGAGGTTAATGAGTTCTGAGAAGCTATAGAGCTCTTGAGATCCTTTAGCTATTGAGTTCTTGAAATCCTCTAACAAGGTGACCCTACTAGGTTTAACCCATAACCGGGTATTATAGCTATCCCTTAACCAGGTGATCCCTAATAGGATCAGTTCCTAGAAGAACCTATTGTAATGTCTTTAATCGGACAAGGCTCCTAACAGAGCAGACTTCAAAAGAGTTCAAAAGCAACTTGTGGGTATTCATCCCCATCGTGGTTTTTCCTAGTTGGGTTTCCATTCGAAAAATATGTGTGTCATGTGTGATACTTTTATCTTGTGATGCTTTGTTATTACCTGTTGAGCATATGATGGTTCTATGTTTTATGCTTGCCTATAAAGCATACTGAACTAACTGTTGTGATGATTAAAGGATAGTTTACCTATTCATGCATGAGGGTGAAATGGTAGTGTTGTTTTGAGTTAAATGAAAAGCTAAGTGTTCAACTGGTCAATGCTTGTTTTAGACACTCTTGGCTTTACCGGTTGCAGTCTGTGTTGAATAGGTATTCTTGTTTGCTAGTCATTTGGAGTATTTGCTGTCAAACTGGTTTTGGACTGTATTTGTGTTTGTACTAGTTCACCCCCCCCTCTCAGTACTGGTTTGGTACTAGTGGTTCATCATTGAGTTATCAAACATGAGATGTTTAATGAGGAAAATCGGTGTGGGAAAAACCTCGGTGGGATTTGTGGTCCACAATATTCACTCACTGGCCAATGAATAAATATTACTTACAATGAGGGGCCTGGACATGCAGATAGGCCAACTGCCTAGAGCTCACTGCTCAATCTACAAAATAGAAGTCTCACTGACTTACAAAATGGATTATGAAAATCCAATACAATGTACTGCTTCAAATCAACATCAACTATGCCAGGTTCAGTACCAGTTTAAGCTTATACTATAACCATAAACCTTATACAAAATCTGCCTTATGCATTCACATATATCCTCCTTATTATTTTCTCATTATTATCTCATCTCCTATATTAAAATGATTTATAAGATCTCATACATATATGAGTCTATTACAATATGCCATGTCGGCTTTACAAAAGATAATTATAATTAAATACAATAAACAAAAGTTTATTACTATCGGTTGGGGTGTCGATATGCATTATTGCCACTGTTGGTGAAGTGTTTTTCGGTGCCGGTGGTTGCCAGTGGTTTATCAGATTAATGCCACAAGGTTACCAGTAGGTTGCCATTAATGACAACACCATCATTTCTCACTAGAGTGTAGAATGCCAACATCATTATTATTATGTAAATCAAAATATGAGAAAACTTAAGAGTTCTAAGGATAAAAATATGCTAATATCTCAACTCATCACCAAATGTATAGGCATTATGAACAAGTCAATTCCATCACCAGATTATACCGAAGTTAACCAGATCATGCTAGATCCAAGTTAACCAAAAACCACTCAGTCTACTAGGACCAAAAGGGTGCCGGTAAAGCATCCAAACAACTAGTGTTGACATCAATGACAAAACATCAATGCAACACATAATCAATTCCACCAAATGGCCAACAATGCTATCCAACCCCGATATGTCTAAGGATTTTATAATGTATGTTTTCTCTAGCCATTATAGCATTGTTGTGGTTTTTGTTTTTATGCTTGAATGTCATGAATGTATTAAGCTAATTAGAAAATAAGAACGAATCACCAATTCTCAACCAATTAACAAACATTAAACATAATCAATGAAAATCAATACAAGAAATGAGAAGTGCATTCAAATAGAAACTCCCTCATTCTGCATCTTTGCTTTCATTGTGCTTCTCCAATTTGATTGGTTGGTGGCTCTCAGGTATTGCACCAATTTCCTGCATACTAATACTTTGAAGACTCTGATTTTGTCATTCTATGATTCTAGACTGAATTGAGAAAAGAGGTTGAATTTATAGATTTTCAACACAGAGGGGGTGAGAAATAGAACTCAAGTGTTGACTGATAGACAACTGAAATTGATTGATTAGTGAACTCAATTGATTGATTTGTTAACTCATTTGATTGAGTAGTGTACTGGATTGATTGAAGAGTGAACTGAATAGATGGATTAGTCAACTCACTTGATTGATTAGTGAATATAATAGATTTTGAGTTAAAAATGATGATTGATGAGTTAATTGAGTTAACTGATTTGATCGATCAATTCTGATTTTAGCATGTGTTGTAGGAATTTGAAATTGAATTTTATTTTCATTTTCAATTTAGATTTGAATTTGGTCATTCGAATGCTGAAATGCACATGAAATTAACTGAAATTCAGATTTGGGGAAAATGTGAATTTGGAAATATGAAATTAAATGAAATGATATGAAATTCGAATTTGGGGAAATATGAAATGAAATTAGGTGGAATTAATTGGAATTATAATTTGGGAAAATTGGAGGAATAAGTAATTAATTTAAATAATTTAAATGAAATTATTTAAACTTAGGAAATAGAATTAATTAAATAATAAAGATTATTTAACAAAGGAAAATGTCGCAATTAATTAAATAATTGATATTAAATTAATAATTGAGATAGGGTTAACTAATTAGAATGATTTGAGAGTAGTAATAGAATAATTAGGAGTGTTGAAGGGCGATGATTAGAAGAAATGGTTAATTCAATCAAATAATTAAAGAATTACTTATTTAAATAGATGAATAATTAGTGTAGAATTAATGAGATATTTTTAGGTGTCTACATTTGCCCTATTTGAGACAGTGTCGAAATGACATTGTTTAAAAAAAAGTGAAAAGAAAAACTACCCTAGTATGCCCCAGTAATGCTAGGGTATAATGCCCCCTTAGAAAAAGTGGTCAGAAAATTTTGGATCGAAGACCAGTTTTTCGAAAATATGGTAGATAGTGATAATATGAAGTTTGAAAGAGTTTCGATCTCGTTTGCTATGTCTAAAACTATGTTGAATCTTGAGGGGTCCACGGGCGTTTATGTTAAGAAACCCTAATTTTTGAGCTTTTAAATTGAGGATTGGTATGGATTTGAGCTCATTTGCATTTTTTGTTTTAAAATAATTTCTTAAAGATATTAGAGCTTCTGGTGTCCTTGGAGTGAAATGGCAGGTCATAGAGCGAGGTTGCATTTATTCGAGCGAGTGTGATCTTATCAGAGACCTCCTAGCACTGGTGGCATGGTGAGTTGCTTGATTTTTTGCCATTTTATGTCTATATTTTGGAAATTTTTAATTATTTTTTGGTATGCCATTTGTCATGAATATCACAATTGATTGTCGATATTGCTGTAATTGATTTAATCATGTCACAATTGATGTAAACGCTTCGTATTTGCTATTTTTATGTCACATTTAATAATATTGTGTCACATTTGAACGTTTTTGATCGCATTTGATAGTATCGTATTGCATTTGTTTCTTTTATTTTGCAATTGGTAATACTGAATCGCAATTGATAATAAAGGCCCTTCTTTTCTTCTTATTTATGGGTCTTGGTAGTTTTGATGATGTAGTTGACTCATTTTTTATATTTTCCAAATGCAGGTGCATTATCCAGTACTTCTTGCTAGGTAGACACGGCCAAATAGTCTTGATCGACATCATGAGTTGGATGCAGAGGATACCGCTTTGGTATGACAGGTTGGATTATATTATATAGCGCATTTGTCTCAGGTTACAACCAACAAGGCTATGATTACTACTTTGATTGAGCGATTGCATTCAGAGACATATTCTTTTCATCTATCGATTGGTGAGTCATCTATCACACTTGAGGATGTGTGGCGTATTTTACATATTCCGATATCTGGTAGGCAAGTTACTTTTGATCGTGATGATGGTATTTCAGCTTTGTGTACATTGTTTGAGTGTGAGGAGAATGATCCACATATCCATGGTCGTTATGATATTCGTTGGGATGATTTTGATTATGATGATCTCATCGTTGTGTTTGCTTGTATTGTTGTTGGATTATTGATTCCTGATAGACGCACCCATGGTTTTCCTATTGGATGGGGACATGTTATACATGATATGATTATTGATAGACGTGTGTTTTCTTGGGGTCCTTGTCTTCTTGCCACTTTGTATCATCATATGCATGGGATTGTTTACTTGCATAAGAAATTAGTTGGATGTGGTATTTATTTTCTTCACACATGGGCTTGGGAAGACATAGCTATCTTTCCTCCTACATTACATATAAATTTACAGCTAGAGCATGCATATGCCTATGGATATACTATTGGTGTGAGGCATAGGGCATCGGGTAACATCTTGTATTGGCGTCATCAGATTGATCTTACAATACTTCTCATGGAGACCTTATCTTACTTGTCCTGGGTGGACTGATGATGGTTGCCATCTTTCTTTTTATCGATAGTAGAGACATCTTATTGGTCAAGACGTGGGTAGTCACAGGGTTATTGATTTGCATCTTCTTGGTTGTGTGCTCAAACAGTTTGGGAAAGTACAGGGTATTCCCGACGTGACATCTTATTTTGCTCGCACTACTTGAGAGGTTGGTGATTGGGGTGCTTGTGTGCAGCCTCATGTTGCTATTGTTGAGTTTGATGCTCTTGCTACTATTTTGTGGGGATGGTAGTTTGGTGTAGCGGATCAAGGGTCCACAACACAGTATAGTGTATGGTGGATATATCAGAGGCCTATACCTTTGACAGATCCAACAGTTCTGATTGGTGCTCAACAGATTAGACATGGTAGGAGTCCTAGAGGTAGGGGTGGAGGAGGTAGAGTTGGAGAAGGTAGAGGTGTATAGTGATAGGGAGGATGTGGATATTGGTGGAGAGACTGCATCCATGAGCAGTTCTGATGATAGTGATGTGTAAGGATCAGGGTCATCAAGCAACAATGGAGATGAGGGCGAGGATGATGGTTTTGATGTGGAGATGCCCTAGGCTATAGAGTCTATAGGTGTGGAGAGAGGAGATGAGGAGAGATTGAGAGATCAGGTTAGGCATTTAGAGGATTTGGTCGCTACTTTGCGGCAGTGGCAGATGAAAGATAGGGATCAGTATCAGCATGTGATGGAGGATTTGACTATGGAGAGAGATCATATAGCTGTTGATAGAGATTGATTATAGAGGGAGAGGGATGAGGAATTTAGGAGGACTTAGATTGCTATGGATGCATATGATCAGTTATTTAGGCCAATGACAAAGGTTTGTAGGTAGGCAGATAGATATTTTTTTGTTGCACGGGAGGCTATTTATTATCAGCAGGCTTATGAGAGAGCTATCCCTGAGGGTCAGAGGGAACATAGTTTTAGTGCTTTCATGGGGAGAAGACCAATTCGATCTACCTCTCGATAGAGTAGCAATGGGGGAGTGATGGGTCCACCTAGAGCATTGTCGGGATAGGCTTGAGCTAGTCGAGATGCACCTATTGATAGAGGCAGTATAGGTTGAGAGATTGGATATTGATTTTAATGTAGATATGATGTATTTTGGCATATATATGATATATGATATGCGTTCTTGATGTGCTTTTTGATGGTGAACTTCATGGTCTAATGTTTCTTTATTGTGATGATGAATGTAATATGAATGTGATATCATGTAGCAGCTTTATGTTGTGATGCATAATGGTTGATGACAACTTTATTATGATTATGAACATGTGATGCGATGATGTTGTTTATTATTTTGTGTGTCAAAAATACATGTTGAGGATCTTAGAAGAATTGTTAGTTGTTAGATGTAGAAAATGATCAATCAACTGAATCAATCTTTGTAAGCCAGATTTTGATGTGATAAGGGATGATATGATGGAAATTTTGATGAGAAAGTCTTTATTGTTTTATTCATGGTGCAATACATTATCATCATTGAGCCTTATTATATAACAATGGAGCTTATTACACTAGGGTATAAGGAACCAAGATGTATATATATCTCATTACAAAGAAACAAACACGTAACAGACAAGGAATGAACCCTCCATTCTGGGAATTACACTAGGGGTCGAGGTATGTGTGGCATTCACAAGCTGAATGCTCCTATCACAGACACCCACTAGAGAAATTGCCCCATAACTTCATTGGTTCAAACCACAAACATCAAGCAAAGAAAAGGATCATGTCCATCATGGCTCCTCTAGTCACTTTTGGTCATCCTTGAGTAGCTAAAAGCAATGATCTTCACCAATTTGTTAAAAAGAGTCAACCAAAACAGACAAAACTCAGCAGTTAGACTGACTGTGACTTTGCTTTGATAGGTTTGGTGTGATTTTGATAATGTTTGGTTTCAAAAATTTTGGACCCTGTATAAGACTGATCTATTTGGTTTCGAGTGTACCAATTCTGTTTAAGACACGATATTGATCACGTTGATAGTTTGATAAATCGATAGATTAGATAGTTGATCAGTGTGATTGCAGACATTTTGACAAGATAGTTGTATCCTTTGTTTAACTTCGTGCGAAGTGTTTTTTGGACATCTATTGAGGTGTTTGATTCTTGCTAGACAATTTATTGCAAGTTTTTTAAATTGATATTTGAATGTTTTTGGATTTTGTGGACTTTTTTCTTTCATGTTTAGGATTTTTTCAGAATCGTTTTTTGAGTGTTTTTGATTGATTTTTTCATGATCATTTTTTGAATGTTTTTGATGGATTTTTTCATGATCGTTTTTTGAATGTTTAGGATTTTTTCAGAATCATTTTTTGAATGTTTAGGATTTTTCAGTATTGTTTTTCGATTATTTAGGATTTTTTCAATATCGTTTTTTTGAGTGTTTTTTATTGATGTTTTCAAGATCATTTTTTATTTTTGTAGGATTTTTTTAGTATCGTTTTTTGATTTTTTAGGATTTTCAGGATCGTTTTTTGATTTTTTAGGATTTTTTCAAGATCGTTTTTTATTTTCTAGTATTTTCTCAGTTATGCCCCCAAGTATGCAGACCTATGATGATAACATGATGATGCATAATGCAATGGAGACAATGCATTTTGATACGAGTTATCCTAATGCAGGATGCATGACAAAAATGCAGTTCCTATTCGAACAAGGATGAGTGTGTGTCTTTCATTCTGAAATGCACTAATTAGATTAAAGGTGTGAAACATTTCAGAGATAGGAGTTCAATCCATTCTCAAAAGACTTAGACCATCCAACCTAGCACACTATGTAACCAAGATTTATGAATGGAGGCATGGAAAACTTCTCCATCAATTCTCAAAATGTTGATATTCTTTTGCCCATGTGTGTGCAATTGAGTTCATTCTGACCCTTATAACCATCAAAGACCCTTGGAATCCTATGTGGCTAGC
Source organism: Cryptomeria japonica (assembly GCF_030272615.1). Taxonomy (NCBI): domain Eukaryota; kingdom Viridiplantae; phylum Streptophyta; class Pinopsida; order Cupressales; family Cupressaceae; genus Cryptomeria; species Cryptomeria japonica. The sequence goes on from NC_081414.1 coordinate 532,605,515, forward strand.
TACATGAGTTATTCTGACTTCAAAAGAAACTTGGATAGAGCCTCACTGCCAGCAAGCTTTTAGGGCTCTGACGAGGTTATGCACCATACTCTCTCAAATATTGCTCCATTTTCAGTAGGCATCCATTGCCCTGATGGAGTTACTTGTATGTTCCCATATGTGAGGCCCTACCCCGACCCATCCTAGCATTTCAGTGATTTTGATGTAGGAACTATTATGGATGCTTTATTTCTATGCATTATGGATATAGAACTTTACATGATCCCAGGATTGGATAACATTGATATATTGATGCTTCATTTCTATGCATTATGGATATAGAATTTTATATGATTCTACGATAGGATAACATTGATATGGTGTATGTCATTTATTTGATTTGCAGGACTTTATTATGATGCTAGAAATATGATGCATATCTTATGAATGGATTAAATTTATGAGGATTATGATAAATTGCTTATGTGGATTGCTTTGTTATATGGTAAATTGATTTGTATGATGTCAATTGTATGCAGAGTGATTGATTTGTATTCTTATTTATGTGTTTAATATTATATGAGACTATTTGGGAATTACTAATGTGTAATTGAGATGTGCAGGAAAATTATCCATGTGACCATAGAAATATTATGGAGAATCAAGCCTAGGTCTATGTGTGATTGTGAAGCCAGGGGTTGTCTATTTGAAAAGACAACCCCTCGTTTGTAAACGTATTTAAATTTGTAAATGTTATGCTTGCATGAGTGTTCACTTTGGTAATTTGCTTACTTTATAAATTTCAATAGGGACAATTGCCATGTGTGTATTTGTGATGTGGAATTCTTTTTGTAGTGTCACTTGACACATGTATTGTATGTTGAGTTGGCATTGTGATGCCTCTTTTTGAGGAATTCATTTTACCAATGTTATATTTCCAAATTTTCCTTGAAGGTCCCAAGTAAACCTAGGATAGTGAGCCATTAGGAGGGTCAACTCAAAGTTGACCCGTAGGTAAACTTTGGGTGGACTTTCAAAGGGTTAAACGAACTCCTAGAGTCATTTTTGGAGCATTTTTAGTGGGCTATATGGTGTACTTATGGATGAAGGCCAAATTTGGCCATGTGTCCACTCCCTAGGACTTGTTTAACCTCCCCAAAAAGTGAATTTCTCAAGATGGCCGAATTTCATCTTTAGGAGAGCCATCCTTGGTTAGATAATCTTCTTGGTATGTGTCATTCCTTTTCCCTATTTCATTCATCTTTTTGAGGTGCCTTGGTTAGGGAGTGTGTAAGACTTTGGGAAGACCAACCAATGTGAGCTCTCACTCTACCCAAGAGGTTTGGAAAGAGTGAGAGAAACCTTCTTAGGCAAGGGATTGAGACTTAGGAAGTTAATCACCCACTCTCCATCTTTGGAGACTAGATCTTGTAGTTTTGAAAACAAATTTAGGATAGAATTTTTGGCTAAGTGTTGAAGAAAGGAAGTGTGGATTTGGGCTGATCTTTTCCAAACTATCCCTTGTAAACCCTTGGCAAATTCAAGGTTGGTTCAATCTCTTACTTCTATGTTGAAACTTTTTTTTGAAAGATTGCTTGAATGTAGTTGTTTTCTTCCCTTGTGTTTTATTTGTGAACATATATATATGTGATCTTTCTCTTATTTTTGGTTGTATTTATGTGTGTTTTGGGAGTATCCAAGGCCATATTACCCTTATGAGGGTAGAATGGTCTTGGGGGTGGAAGGTTGTTTGACAACCTTAGAGTGAGAAGCTCTCTTTAAGAGAGTGATCTCAAAGGTTTGTTTATGTGACTCTTGCTGCATAGTTTTGTTTATGCATTTGGGGGTCATAAGAGGAGATATTATGGCATGTATGCCTTGGGGGTCATAAGGATGTTGGGTCAAGATGGACTTGTGATATGTTGTTGGTTGCCATAAGATGGCTTGTGATCTACTATCTTGCAGTTCTCCTCAAGGTACTTGGTCCACTTCCACCCATATAAAAAAAATCACATTATGTGATGATGTTTAGCCTTGGGATGGGAATGTGTTTGTTTTGAGTTTTTCTTGCTTGTTTGTGTATTGTTTGAGTGTAACCCATCTAGGTATTGGTTCTCCAAGCTTAGGGGTGGCTTCTAGTAAGCCTAGGTTGGGAGGTGAGCCCTCCATGGTCACAACCTTAAGAGTTTGTATTGCAGGTTGCTTTGGGAAGGGATTGAAGGAAAAACTTTGGAATTGTTCCTATTGTGATATCTTAGTTGCAAAAATGAAAGAGAAGAGTTTTCTATTGTATTATTTAAAAAAAAAAAAAGGGAAATGTATTTATATATTTAAGTCCTCATTTATTAGGAATGAGAGGCTAGTTGGGTATTTAACCCATTTGTAAAGTTGACATATTGTATCCAAGTATTCTTTTAAGAAATGCATTCTTTTGTTAAGTTGTTATTGGAAAATGAAATATATATTTATGGGTTAAGATTTCTATAGTTTGAATTAAAATCTATTGCTTTTATTTCTTGAAAATAAAGAAAGGTATTCTATCTCTTTATGTTGTATTTAACTAGGTGATATAGTTTAAATGAAACTATGTTAATGCTGTTGTCATTTATTTGAATCTATCATTTTTCCTTTTAAATAATGCAGGAAATTTAGATAGATAAGTAAATTTATTTTAATGAAAGCATGAATGTTAGTAAGCTGGAAATAACATTTAGTCCTAGTTATTTAGATCCTAATGCAGGATATGCTCAAATAAACGTTAGAAGTATAATAGTTTTGCATTGTACATAATGATAATGTTTTAAAGTGTTTTCTAGACTATTTTAATGCTGCTGTAATTTTATTTACTTCTTTCATTTATTCAAAAAAAAAATGCAGACAATAAAAGTAGATAAAATAATATTTTCCTATAGTTAACTATGTAACATTAAAAATGAAAAAGAAATACATATATTCTAACATGTTGTAATCTACCTTCTGCATTTAGAAAAGATAGGTATAAACATGAAAGAGAGAGCTATGTTTTATTCTATCATTTCTAATAGTCATTTAATATCACTATTTTTTTTAACATAGTTACATGACTTATACTCTGAAACAATTGAATAGAAAATAGTTAGTTTAAATGCCTTACATTAAGAATAAAACAAGGATAATGTATACATATTAAAATAAATCATACTTAAGAAAGGAAATGCATATCTATTTAGATGTTGTCTGTATTTTATTAATTCCTGCATGTTTTAAAAAGTACATATATAAATAAAATAAAATAAAATCTAACCCTAAATGTCCCTTAGAGATTGATATTGTAGGTCTCGGGGACAACTAAGAGGGGGGGGGGGGGGGGGGGTGAATCAGTTGTCCAATAAATTCAAACCAAAATCTTATTAACCAACTTAATGCTTAGTACCGATAAAATAGTTAAGTATGCCGATAAACAGTGTTAATAGAAAACTGCTTATATCGGTAAGAATTAATGCATGAAACACAAACATAAAGTCATCCACAACACATGACACAAATATTTGTACGTGAAAACCCTGTAAGGGGAAAAACCATGGTGGGAAACCTTACCCACAATCAGATGATACTACTGCAGATAGTAAGTGTACAAAGAGGGGTCTGCACATGCAGAAAGGCCAACAGCCTAGAGCTCACTGCTCAATCACAGATGGGAGTCACACTGACTACAGTTGGATGGTTAAATCTAATGAGAATGTACTGCACAAAATAGCATCTTCATATGCTGGATTCTATACCGGTTTAATACTGATATGCTTCTACAAAAACCTAGCTTCACCTTCAAATGATGTCTTCGTGTATATCTCTACTTGATCTCGCATATATCCTTCCTTAAATCTTTTTCGCATTCCATCCTTGATCTTACAAATAAGATCTTACATTTATACCATACCCTAAGACCAATTTTAGTAGGTCGGCTCTACAAGATATTACAATAAAAACATTTTACAAATAATACAATATCCGATGCAATAACCGATTGAACATGTCAGCTTAATGCATTTACAACAATAATAAGTCATCTCCATAGTGTGCCATGCTGATCTGGAAAAGATAAACCTGCCGGTGTAACCCTAGATAACCTAGACCTATTTGCCAGTAAAAGCAAATATGCAAATAAGAATATACCAATGATTATTACTTCAAAGTAAAGTGTCCACATGATGTATTCAACATTACCAAGTGACTTCCATGTCAATGCAGGTACTAGTGAACATTATATCCTACCGGTTAACCATATACCAGTAATTGTTTGCATAGTTTACTGATTGTCGGTGAATGTTGCTGGATCTCCAAAGTAGGCGAACTTAGCAGGTGTTGACATCAATGACAAAACCATACCAAAATACCAACAGATATATATATATATATATATATATATATATAAATATATATATTTATATTTTTAAACAACAAAAAAAAAGGATATCATAACCCTACCCCACCTGAGGGTTAGTTGGAGCCGAGGGCTCTCGCGGGCTCCCTGGGTGGTGTGGGTCCTCTTTGGGCCGCAACCCTCACCGAGGTGCCACTGTGGGCCGAGGTCCATAGGGGCACCCACGGCGCCGCTATGGGTGGCTCCGCCACCTCAACCTCCACCCACTATAACCCCTCCCGCGGCCCTCTTAAAACTCGCAGCCACTGCGAGACCTCCATTGCCGCCGCTCCCTACACAAAAAAAAAACCCTTTACCTTGGCTCCTTCAACCTGCATAACACGAGCCCTAACCCGAATTTTGGGTTAGGGCAAAAATGAGTTAGATTTAAAAAAAAAATAATAATAAAGTATGGTTAGGGTTTAGAAGTTTTATAGATATTTAATTAGGTTTCCATGTGTTAATGTTAAATGGTTTAGGAAAAAGAAAAAAAAAAGAGAAGGGAGAAAATCCTATTCGAAATTCGAATAGGGTATCCCATGTTTACTTTGGATAATATTTGATTATAGTTAAATCTATTAATTATATATATATATATATATACATGCATATATATTACATATACATACATATATATATAAGAGAGATTTAAGTTGAAACCTATTTGGTTTTATTTTTATTTATAAATATTAATAAATTCTTTATTAATATTTAGACCCTAGGGGTCTATTTATTTGGCCTACATTAATTGAAGTTTATAGGGCAAAATTTTATTTAGGATTAATTTAACCCTTTAGTCGAATTTTAGATGCCTTATATATAGCTCAATTGATTACTAAATTTTAATAACCTGAGTGCTAGAATTAACCTAATTAATTCCTAGAGCAATTATAAGATTATTCGAGATTAATAATATCTCTTGTCAATTTAGTTAGAGATTTTTGTTAAATTAATTTATTAATTAATGAAATAATAATGATTCTTTTGGAGAATCTATTCTCACATTTAATTTATTTTCGCATGTTTGATTAAGTTAATTAGATTAACTTTAGTAGAAAAGCTCTTTTAAATTTCTAGAATTTAAACATAGTTAAGACAAGACTTATTATTCCTTTTTTTTTTTTTTAGCTTCATTAGTGTTATTAGATTGTTTTTAAAAATAAAAAAAAATTGTTCCGTTTTTGCCCAAAAGTTTTGGGCATGAGATTTTGGTATTGGAGCCAGGTTTCCAACACTAGGAACCTTTCTCCATTACGTTTCACTTTAATTATTTAATTAATTAAATTTTTCTCCAAAAAACATTATTTATTTTTTTCATTTTATTTTATTTTCTCATAAGGATGCCTCCGACTATGTGACAAGCTCGCAAGTGCAGTAGGGGTCCTAGGCGTGCACGTATGGCACACAAAGATGTTGATAGGGAGGAACCGGTTCCAGAAGGGAACTCGGAGGCTCCTCTCGAACAACCGGTTGACACAAACCGAGACATCTTAGTAGTGCTTCAGAACTTGATTGGGATAGTACAGGATAGGCTTCCAACAATTGACCATCATCCAGAAAACCAGAACTCAGGGAGCCATAGATCAGCAGTAGTCCACCTCCTAATCCCTTAGAGGGCTTGGTTGAGCATGAGCCTGAGTCCATTCATCTACCCGAACCACCTCCAGTAGCAACACCTGTATATTTTGAGAGAGCACGTCGTGGTCCAGGGGATCTGATCAGAGAGGTTTTGCGCCTCCAGCCACCATCTTTTGGGGGATCTACCAATGGGGTAGAAGTTGAGGCTTGGCTTTTGAGCTTAAATCTGTGCTTTGCATTGCATTCCTATGAAAGCAATCTGAAGGCATGCGTAGCAGTTCACTTTTGAGAGGAACGACCTCCACATGGTGGAGATAGGAGGAATACAAGTGTGGCCTAGTTGCAGACACCCTCACATGGGAGATCTTTACAGAGAGGTTCAGGGAGAGATACCTGTTGGAGCACTTTAGGCAACGTAGGGTAGATGAGTTCCATGATCTCTAGCAAAAGGGTCTTTCAATGACCCAGTATGAGGGTAAGTTCATCGAGCTCCTACCATATGTCGATTACTTGAAGGATGAGAAGCTTCTCATCAACTATTTTATCAGGGGACTGAATGTCGGGATAGCAGGACTAGTGAGGATGACCACTCCAGGAAGCCTTCAGGTTGCCATGGAGAAGGCCTTGATAGTAGAGGAAATTCATGTCAAGCCTCAGGACAAGAGGGATCAATTTAAGAACTGAAACCCTGCACCCCAGTCTTTTGGATTTTAGAAACCCCACTAGAAAGGCAACCATAGGAATACACCAGGGTGCTTTCAACCCCCTCCTCCATAGCAGTCACAGCAGAGGCCTGCTTAGGGACAATAGGGCTTTAAGCCCAAGCAGTGGAATTCATCGGGTCCTAGGCGTGACCAGAGAGCATAGAGTACTTACACACCTCCAGCATAGACTCAATAGTCCTCTATGGGTGGGTACAGTGGTTCGAGTAGGACAGGTGGACAGTCTTTCTCTAGGCCTTAGGGTGCACAATTTTAGGCATGCGGTGCTTGTTTCACATGTGGACCCATGGGGCACATGGTGAGAGAGTATCCATAGGGTTAGATGGCAGGTAGTCAGAGGATGGCAGCATCATATCCTATGGTTGGGGATATGGGCAAGTCCCATAGAGTCTTCGTAGCGGTTGACAACCGCTAGGTAGAGCACCAGGCCATAGTTATTGAGGCTGTAGGTATGATCAGTGGTATCAATGTTTCTATATTGTTTGACTCAGGAGCTACTGACTCCTTTATATCTCCATTGGTTGTGGAGCATTGCGGGCTAGTGGCAATTAGGCAAGCTATCAATTGGGAAGTGGAGTTAGCTTTAGGGGCTAGAGTGTTAATGGATTAAGAGGTTAGGGGATGTCAGCTCTAGATTGGTAATACCACCACCTTAGTAGACCTTAGAGTTACACCACTTGGATCTTATGGCATCATACTTGGAATGGATTGGCTTTACGCCCACAGAGCCAAGATGGATTATCGCCAGAAAAAGATCAAGTGTGAGGATAATCATGGTTCTCCCATAGTAATCACTGGGATTCAGAGGCTCGTGTCTCTTCATATGATTTCCGCTATACAGCTTAAGAAGAGCATGCGAAAAGGATGCTAGTTGTTTGCTATCACCATCGGTGATAGAGAGGAAGAAAATGAGAAGGAGCCTTCCCTAGATGATCATCCCATCCTTGAGGAGTTTGCAGATGTATTTCCAGTCAAGATATTTGGTATGCCACCTAGCAGAGAGATTGACTTCCACATAGATCTTGTACCAGGAGTTGAGCTAGTTTCAAGAGCACCTTATAGGATGACCAAAAATGAGCTTAATAAGCTCAAGATGTAGCTTGAGGAACTCTTAGAGAAGGGTCACATTCATCCTAGCATCTCCCCTTGGGGCACACTAGTCATCTTCATGAAGAAGAAGGATGGGTCCCTTCGGTTATGCATGGATTATAGGCAGCTGAACAAAGTGACCATCAAGAACCATTATCCCTTGCCTAGGATCGATGATTTGTTTGATCAACTTCAGGGTGCTAAAGTGTTTTCCAAAATAGATCTAAATTTAGGGTACCATCAGCTAAGGATTGTGGAGAGTGATATCCACAAGACCGCATTTCATACCAGATATGGCTACTATGAGTTCACTATGGTCCCATTCGGTCTTACGAATGCTCTAGTTGTATTCATGAGTCTCATGAATGGGGTATTCCATACTTTCCTTGACCGGTTTGTGATTATGTTCCTCAATGACATATTGATGTATTCTCAGAATGAGGAGTAGCATGAGGAGCACTTGAGGCAGGTTTTGTAGTGTTTGAGGGACAACTAGTTGTACAACAATTTGTCGAAGTGTGCTTTCTTTAGATTAGAGGTCAGGTATCTAGGTCATGTTATATCTAGTGATGGGATCTTAGTTGACCCATCCAAGATTAGATCTATTATGGATTGGCTAGCGCCAACCAGTGTGATAGAGGTCTGGAGCTTCATGGGTCTAGCAGGGTACTACGGACGCTTTGTTTAGGGATTTTCCAGAGTTGCACATCCCATTACATCCCTTCAGCGAAAGGGAAAGAAATTCAAATGTATAGAAAGGTGTGAGAGGGATTTTTTAGGATTTGAAAAGGGCACTCACTAGTGCACCTATTCTTATTGTGCCAGACCCCATGGTTGATTTTATGGTATGCATAGATGCATCTTTGGATGGATTAGGAGAAGTCCTTATGCAGGAGGGTCGAGTTATAGCTTATGAATCTCAGAAGCTTAAGACTCACAAGCTCAACTACCCTACGCATGACCTTGAGCTTGCAGCAATAGTGCATGTGCTTGTGAGGTGGAGACACTTCCTTTTGGGTCATCATTTTGAGATTCATTTAGATCATCAGAGCTTGCAGTACATCTTCACCCAGCCTAATCTTAATGCCTGTCAAAGCAGACGGATGGAGTTTCTATGTGAGTATGATTTTGATGTCCACTACATCAAGGGGAAAGAGAACATAGTTGGAGATGCCTTGAGTAGGAGACGTCATGAGGTATACTCCATATCTATGAGCATAGATTTGAGAGGTCGTATATTGCAGCAGTTGCTAGAGGATGGATGGTATTTGGAGGTTTGTTAGGTGATTCGATCACAGGAGACCTTGGAGGGGAAGTATGTTGATTATTCCTTAGAGTCCGATGGACTATTATGCCATAGAGGGTGCATCTATGTACCTTCTCCCGGGGGATTGCGAGAGTTCATTGTCATGGAAGCTCAAAGATCTCCTTATGCTATCCATCCCAGGGTTAAGAAGATGCATGCAGACTTGAGACAGTTATATCATTGGCCAGGTATGCGGTAGCTTATTGCTGAGTTAGTAGCTTGATATCTTGAGTGTCAGAGAGTCAAGGTGGAGCACCGCCATACTGGTGGGTTGCTCTAGTCCCATGCTATACCAAAATGGAAGTGGGATACTATATCCATGGATTTCAGCATTGGTCTTACCATGTCATCTCGTCGCCATGATGCCATCTTGGTGACAGTTGACAAGTTAACCAAAGTGGCCCACTTCTCACTAGTTCGGACTACCTTTATAGCACTAGTAGTGGCACAGGTGTTCTTGTGAGACATTGTCAGACTTCATGGCATTCCACACGATTATTTCTGATAGGGACTCCCTCTTTACTTCTTCCTTTTAGAAGGCATTACAGGCAGTAATGGGCACCAAGCTCAATTTTCGCACAACCTATCATCCGAAAACTGATGGAAAGATAGAGAGGGTTAACCTGGTGTTAGAGGATATGCTCCACATGTACATCAGGGATCATCAAACCAGATGGGATGAGTACCTTCCTTTAGTAGAGTTTGCCTATAATAATGGGCATCACACTTCTTTGGGGATGCCATCTTTTCAGGCCTTGTATGGTAGACCTTGCAGGACACCTTTGAGTTGGGACCGTATTGAGGATAGAGTGGCCATAGGTCCTGAGATGGTTCATGATATGGAGCAGCAAGTGATTTTGATTAGACAATGCCTTAGAGAGGCACAGGATAGGCATAAGAAGTATGTAGATGCGAAGAGGATAGACCGGAGCTTCATGGTTGGGGACAGAGTTTTCTTGAGAGTGAGACCGCATAAGAGTCCAATCCGTTATGGAAAGTGTTCTAAGCTTGCACCTCGCTTTGTCAGACCATTTGAGATCCTTGAGAGGATAGGACTAGTTGCTTATCACCTAGTTTTGCCACCTATCTTGTCATGCATCCACAATGTGTTTCATGTATCAATTTTGAGGAGGTATATCTATGATGAGTCTCATATTTTAGATTGGGATGCCTTGCAGGTGGAGTCGGATGGGCAACTAGCTTTGGAGCCCATTCACATTTTGGCTCGCTAGACATAGGCCCTTTGAGGTTGAGAGCTGGACTAGGTTAGGGTCTAGTGGGATTTCTATGATGAGGTTATAGCTTCATGGGAGGATGGAGCACACATGAGATCACAGTACCCCCATCTTTTTGATGAACTCCAGGAGGAAGTTCATGCCTAGAGGGGGAGGGTGTGAGGCTCTACCTTGACCCATCCTAGCATTTTAGTGATTTTCATGTTGGAACTATTATGGATGCTTTATTTCTATGCAATATGGATATAGAACTTTACATGATCCCAGGATTCGATAACATTGATATATTGAGGCTTCATTTCTATGCATTATGGATATAGAATTTTATATGATTCTAGAATAGGATAATATTGAGATGGTGTATGTCATTTATTTGATTTGCAGGACTTTATTATGATGCTAGAAATATGATGCATATCTTATGAATGGATTAAATTTATGAGGATTATGATAAATTGCTTATGTGGATTGCTTTGTTATATGGTAAATTGATTTGTATGATGTCAATTGTATGCAGAGTGATTGATTTGTATTCTTATTTATGTGTTTAATATTATATGAGGCTATTTGGGAATTACTAATGTGTAATTGAGATGTGCAAGAAAATTATCCATGTGACCATGGAAACATTATGGAGAATCAAGCCTAGGTCTATGTGTGATTGTGAAGCCAGGGGTTGTCTATTTAGAGAGACAACACCCCGTATGTATCGTATTTATTCGTAAACATAATTCTATTAATTTTATGAATTCATATATATATATATATGTGTGTGTGTGTGTGTGTGTGTGTGTGTGTGTGTGTGTGTGTGTGTGTGTGTGTGTGTGTGTGTGTGTGTGTGCGTGTATGTATACATATATATATATATACATACATATATATACATATGTATATATGTATATATATACAAATGTATAAGCATGAATTTATATTAAGTATTTTTCTAACTATACATATATATAAGAGGTTTAAGTTGAAACCTATTTGGTTTAATTTTTTTAATAAATATTAATAAATATTTTATTAATATTTAGACCCTAGGGGTCTATTTATTTGGCCTACATTAATTAAAGTTTAGAGGGCAAAATTTTATTTAGGATTAATTTAACCCTTTAGTCTAATTTTAGATGCCTTATATATAGCTCAATTTATTATTAAATTTTAATAATCTAAGTGCTAGAATTAACTTAATTAATTCCTAGAGCAATTATAAGATTATTTGAGATTAATAATATCTCTTGTCAATTTAGTTAGAGATTTTTGTTAAATTAATTTATGAAATAATAATGATTCTTTTGGAGTCTATTCTCGCATTTAATTTATTTTCGCATGCTTGATTAAGTTAATTAGATTAACTTTAGTAGGAAAACTCTTTTAAATTTCCGAATTTAAACATAGTTACGACAAGACTTATTATTGCTTTTTTTATTTTATCTTAATTAGTGTTATTAGGTTGGTTTTAAAATAAAAAAAAATTTGTTCCTTTTTTACCCAAAAGTTTTGGGCATGAGACCATAGTCGAGCTTTCTCTTTTTGTCGCACTTGTATGCGTGATATTTCAGTAATATATCATTTTTTTTGTGTTTTGCCTTGAGATTGACATAACACTTTTTTCTTTTATTTTGTTGCCTTGACTTGTAAGTAATGAAACCTACTTGGGTATGACAATTACAGCAGCGCTGAAGTAGAATATTGGATTTTTCACTAGCCACATGACCAACTAGGTATCTGTAATGACTTAGAGATTTTGATTAATGTGTGAGATATAACAATTGATAGTTTTTCAGTAACAAGACTTGATAAGGAAACCTCTACCCAACCAAGCATAAATCATAATCACAATGTGACGTTGAAGATGAATGACTAGAGACTTCCTAAAGACTTCATGCACATGTATCTAGGAAATGAGACAACCTTCATTCCTTTCAGTGCATACAGGTGAATAACTTAGACAATCACCTTGTTTTATTGATGCAACTATATGAGAATAGATAATGTTATGCAGTAAATAAATATGCAAATGCAGTACTAGAATTTGAAATGAACCCACCCTTAGATGTAATATCTTTTTAGGTACATATTGTTGATAGGATCAGGGAGTGAATCTCCCTCCATTGTTTGCAAATGATAAGCTACATTCCCAATTAATTTCATTATGATGAATAGACCTAGATTTGAAATTCATTCAGCATAGTCTATAGGTCTGATGAAACCCACATCTAACAATTTTTGTAACTCAATTTTGACTAACAAGGCTATGTGAGGGTGCATTTTCCTGAGCTTTTGTTTGTATGGCTTTACCCCTGGAAGTAAAGGCAAGTTATTTAAGACTACTTCTGGGTCTAATCCAGGTATATCTGTATAAGACCATACAAAATTGATGGGTCTTTGCTTAAAGAATTCGATAAATTTTATTTTTCCACTAGGTCAAGGGATTTTGCTAGGTGAATGTTACAAACTTTCTCAGCATCGCCGATGTTGATTTCTACAGTTTTTTCTACTAGTAATGTTGACCATTCTTTACCAATAGGTAGGGAAACTATTATGTGTTCAACTTTGTCATCACTGTTGTGATTAAGAGAAGAGCTTGCTTCTCCAAAATATACAGTTATGTCTAGATCTACTGCATAGCTAGCTTTGTGATCATTATAAGGGAATCTATCCCTTACACCCAAGAATTCTTCTATAGCTTCATCATTTTGGAACAAATCTAATTGTGGCTCTCCTTCTTGCCCCCAGTCAATTAGACATGGATGCATGAGTAGCAAGTCTTTGTCTCTTGTCATTTTAGAGGATCTAGATATCATGCATACTTGATTATGATATGTTGTTTCTTCATCATAAATTGGTGATGGGTTATCTTCATTGTCGGATGGAAATTCATAGTCATGAGAATCTGTGACACTTTCTATGTATGTTTCACCTTCTGATTTTGTATCACTTATCTGTTCTTGTTCTGGTAACTGAATTTGAGTAGATCTCCTTTGTATTATGGATACCCTTCTTAAGCTTGGTATTAGTCTTTGTAGTCTTGCTTCATCTAATCCAAATGGAGGTGCTTAAGTTGTTTCTCTTCGCAAAAGTATTGATAATAACCAAGGATTTGGTTCATCTACTGATTCTAAGCCTGTATCTATTGCTTTTTTTCTTGCGTAGATGATTCAGGTACTGTGATGCTAGATGTCTGTGTGGTAGGTTCTTGTAGGAGTTGTCTCATGTCTTCACCACCTGATTTTGTGATAGGAGATGTTGGTAGTCTCTTTCTTTTTTGCGGTGGAAAGAAAATCATCTTTGATGATGGCTAGTTCATAGGTATGAAATCTGAGGGTACCTTTGGCCTGTTCAATATGTCCAATGTTCATTGTCTAGATTATGTTATTGGTGGCACATATTTATATCCCAAGCCTTGATTCTTTGGGTTTTCATGTGGTAAAACAGGTTCTAATATTCCTTGTTTTTATAGTCCTAATATGTGGTACCATCATATCCATGTTTTTTGTAACATCTTGAAGGCGTTTCCATATTGATGTAGAGGTATCTTGGGTACTACCATGTCATCCTCCTCTCTATATATCCAGTGATTAATATCTTCATTTAGAGATTCTTCTTGTAGATCTCTCCATCTAATGAAAGAACATGAATATAAATATTTTACTATTTCTTTTCATTTATCTTGCTTTATTGTTGTGTTTTGAGGCTTCCCAAAGAACTTGGGAGAAAATGATGTTTTTTTGGCATCTGATGTGCTTGAAATGGAATATTCTCCACAACCTATTTCTTTAACATCCAAAGAAGATGTGGTGGGTGTATTTTTCTCTGTTTCTTTAATTTATAATGATTCCATTTGTAGGTGAATAAGAGATTCCTAATTGTTTGGTATTTGATTGTTTGAGCTTGCTCGTAAATGATTATAGTGTTGGAAAGGGTTTGGGTCACCATGGACAGTGATCTTTATACCACTGTATTGGAACTTTAAACATTGGTGAAAAGTTGATGGTACTTCTTGCATTGTATGTATCCATGGGTGACCTAACAACATATTGTACCTTAATTCTCTATCTAGTACTTGAAAGGTGATATTTGTTGTAGCCTGTCCCACTTGTACTAGTAAAGTCACCATACCTTTGGAAGGGTGTTCCTCATCATCATAGGCTTTTATATTGATTCTCTTAGTAGATTCAATTTAATGTTCAAAATATCCCAAAGCTTTGATCAAATGTAGAGTGCATATGTTGAGGCCCATGACATCATCTATTAGTACTCTTCAAACCTTTTTTTGGTCAATGAAAGCTTCTAAGTGCAACGGATCATTATGCATGAGTCAGTTTGCAGGAACATCATGTTCAGTGAATGTGACCTTTGAAGCTGACAAGTTTCCCACCATTGATTGAAATGTGTTCTCATCAATGTCCCTAGCAATAACTGAATCTTGTAAGGCTTTATCTAGGACTGCTTTATGGGCTGGTGATATGCGCAACAACTCAAATAATGAAATTTGGGTTGGAGTTCTCTTCAATTGATCCACCATATTATAGTTGCTATTTATTAAATGTTGGTTTAGAGGTACTCCTTGTAATGTGACTCTTGATCTTTTTGTAATGACGACACAATCTCTTCTTTTAGGATTCATTGTAATTGTAGCTACCATTTCATGTCCTTCACTTAGTGTGTTAATGGCATAGTCAAATGCTACATTGGTATAATTGGCAGTATTGTCTTGTGCATTAGAACTGGAAGCCTTTCCTTTGTCATGTTTAACAAAAGGAACTTTGAAAATGGTATGATTTATATTTGGTGCTTTATTATCCACTGTAATGTCACCTTGATCTATGAGATCTTGGATGAGGTTCTTCAATTTGTAGCAAGTTTCTGTCTTGTGACCCTTATTATGCTAATATTTGCAAAAGTCATTGTCATTCCACCAAGTAGGCTTAAATGAACCTAGTTCATATGGCCTAGCTTCCGGTAAGGTTATAGCATTGCTCTGTATCAACTTCTTCAATGCTAATTCAATAGATTCTCTGAGGGGTGTGAAGTTTCTTCTAGGTGCGCCTATCCTTGGAGACCTTGGATTATTTGATTGTAGTACATTGGTGTCATTTGTCTGAGACTGGTTCTTATCCGTTGGTCCTTGTAAAGATATTTCTGGTTGAGCTCTGTTCACAATATGTGTGTCAACAACTCCGTCATTTGTGACATTTTTATTTCTAGACCAAAATTTTGATGTTTCATTATTTGTGCTGGTGGTTGGTCCACTATCCTTTTGGTGTTTCAATATCCCTTTTTCTAATAGGCCTTTCTCATATTTGATTCCTTTTTCTGTTATGTCTTTGAAATTATTCAGGCATTGCATTTGTAATGGATATTTAATCAAAGGCACAAGATTTTCATTAAAGATATCTAGTTGTTCCACTTCAGGGATGTGACTAAGACATCTACGATATAGGCCTCTCCATCTTTGTAAGAATGTGGCAAAAGTGTCACCTTATTTTTGTTTCGTTGCACATAAATCCATTAATGTGATTGGATTATCTATGTTGAAGGCAAAGTTGGATATAAATAACTTAGCTAATTCTCCCCATGAAGTATTTTTTGGCAGAAGGTGTGAAAACCATTCTAATTTTGTCCCTCCTAGGCCTTTTTAAAATAATCTCATCAAGTATGTATCATTGTAAGCTACTTCAATGCATTCCGTGAAGAATTCTCCTATATGATCTCGAGGATCTCCTTTCCCTCTATATTTGTCAAATTTTGGCATTTCAAAATGTTGGGGAAAATATGGCATGTATAGTTTTCCATCAAAAGGATACAGACAAAGATATTCCATGGTATAGCTCTTTTTATCATTCCCCGCTTGTATACTAGCCATTTGCTTTTGAAGGTTTTGCATTTGTTGAGTTAGAAGTTCTATTTGGGTTATTGGTGTGTTGACTTGATGAATGTTGCCTAGAATTTGAGTACCTTTTAGCTTGTTGAAATATAGACAGACTAGGTAACTATGTCCCATAAGTCCCAGCAGGAGGTGTGAAGTATGTAAATTACGAAGTACCATTTGGCTGAGCCAAGCTCATGGTCCCTAGATTCATATTCTGACTATTGTAGGTGGAACCAACCAAATTTGTTGGTTGAGTTATATTTTCCAAGGTAGTGGTGTGAGATATTGGAGCTTGTAGTGTCATATTTGGTATTGTCCATGTTGTAAGATTGGCACTTGGTGGTGTCATTGTTGACTGTATTGAGGTTGTAGCCATATTTGCATTTTGAGATATACCTTGTGTTGTTGTAGCAATTGTTGCTTGTGTCTGTGTTGTAACGGGTATTTGAGGTACATTCTGGTTTAATGCCATACCTTGTGGCAGTATTGTTGAAATATCTACCTTTGGTGGTAGTTTGGCCCCATTTTGTACTAAGAGAGCGAGATATCTATCTCTTTCACTATTAATGAGAGCATTGAGAATCATTAATGTTGCATGATCTTGTTGGGCTACTTCGAGCTCTTCCTTTGTCAAATTATGTCGTCTTCCATCAAGGGAAGGCATCTTGTTTAGGTTTGTTGACATTGTTGGCGGTGTGTAACCCTATTTGTTGTTATGTGGATAGATCCATATTCCATGTAGGGTTGACCAAGGGGTCATTGTTAGGATCCATTTGATTTTTTTCCTTTTGGGCTCGTGTTAATGGCATGAACATTGCTTCAAAGTGATCTTGACTCTCTAAGATGTGTATCTGAGACTTGGTTAAATGCAACTAAATATGTTTCTATGACACCCTACAATACAAACAATGTGATCTATGATGATGACTTTCTATCTAGGATTTCAAAATTTGAACACGAGATTTTCAGCGTATTGCTAGAAAGCTTCAAATTCAGCCTCTTCTTTAATTCGGTTTTCTCGGTCTATGTCGATCTGTACTAATTTTTGAACTTCTTCATCTATGACAACCTGGATTGTGTTGTATTAGCTTTGATCAATTATCAATTCTTCAACAAGGGTATTTAAATCTGTGAGGCCGTACCCTGAGCTGTCATAGCATTGTAGTTATTTTTCATTTTTTGGACCTATTATTGATACTTTATTTTGATGCATTATGGACATAGATTCTATATGATCCAGTGATTGGATAACATTTATATGGTGTATGTTATTTATCTCTGATTTGCAGTACTTTATTTTGATGCTAGAAATTATGGATGCATGCTTTATAAATGATTAAATTTCATGATGATTATGATGATGCCATTGAGTAGATTATTTTATGTGGATTTTATTGGATAATTGGAAACTTGATTATTATAATTGAAATTGTATGCAAATGTCTGAATTGTATTCTTTTCATATGTTAATATTATATGTGATTATTGGGATTACTAATGTGCAAAGTGAGATGTGGAGGAAAACTAATCCATGTGACCATGGAAACCATTCAGAGAACCAAGCTAAACTTATGTGTGTTTGTGAAGCCAAGGGTTGTCTATTTGGAGAGACAACACCTTGTGTGTAATGTGTTTTATTTGTAAATGTTTATGCTTGAATGTGTGTTTAAATTAAATTTGTTAAATTTATTAATTCAAAAAAAGGGACATTGCCATGTGTATTTAAGTATTGTGTAATTGTGTGGTGTCACTTGACACATGTGTTGTGAAGTGAGTTGGCAGTGACATGTCCCTTGGAGGGAATTTGTTTTACCAATGTATTTTTTCAAAATATCCTAGTATGGTCCCAAGAAAGTCTTGGATAGAGAGATATTAGAAAGGTCAACTCAAGGTTGACCCATAGGTAAACTTTGGGTGAGTTTCTAGAGGGTTAAACTAACTCCTAAGGTTAGGTTAGGGGCATTTTTAAAGGTCCATATGTTATACCTATGGGTAAAGGCCAATTTTAGCCATGTTTCCACTCCCTGGTGATTGTCAACTCACCTCAAAAGTTGAGTTTTTCAAGATGGCAGAATTTCAACTTTTGAGGATCTCACCTAGGTTAGACAACTTTCCAATTGAGTGGTATTTGCTCTTCCCCATTTTTCTTTTACCTTTTTGAGTTTCCTTGTTTAGAGAGCTTGTAAGATGTTGGGAAGACCAACCTATGAAATCTCTCACCCTTTCCAAGAGGTTGGAAAGAGTGAGAGGAGCCTTGTTAGGGAAGGGTTTGAGAGGGAGAATTTTGATCACCCACTCTCCATTTTTGGAGACAAAGAATTTTTGTTGAAGTTTTAGTTTTTGAAGTTGGATTTTCTAAGTATGGAGGAGGAAAGAGATTAGTGGATTGGGCAGCTCTTCTTCAACTTCTCCTCATTTCGATTTGCAGATTTAAGGTTGGTAGAAATTCATCCTTGTATATGTTTTTTTTATGGTCAATGTGAAAAGGATTGTATGTGCTTTTGATGTTGTTTTCTTTGTAGTTTTTGGGGAAGTTCATATTGAGTCCTTCTTTGTGTTTTTTTCTTATTTGTTGAGTGATTTATGTTTTTGGGTGCTTCAAGGCCATACTCACCCTTGGGAGAGTAGAGTAGCCTTGGGGGTGAAGGGCTGCTTGACAACCTAAGAGTGTAGAGACTGTCTTCTTGGAAGAGAGAGATACACAATGGTTATGGGACCCTTGATGCATTTTATTTTTATGTTGTTTATGCAAAGAGGATCATAAGGGGAGATTTTGGGCTTGTATGTAATGGAGGACATAAGGGTATTTTGGGACAAGTATATGGCTTGTGGTGTTTTTATTTCGGCAGTCTAGCAAAGGCATTGTATTCTCCATATTGCAGATTCTCCTCTAGGTACTTCGTCCACCTTCACCCCTCAAAGAAATATTCACTTGGTGACTTCATTTATCCTTGGGTTGGGAGTTCAAATGTTGTAAGTATTCTTTTTTTATGTTTGAAATGCTTGTATCCCATTTAGTTTTGGTTCTCTTAGCTCGAGGGTGGCTTCATGTAAGCCTAGGTTGGGAGGTGAGCTACATGGTCACAACCTACAAATATTATTGCAGGCTTGCTTGGGAATAAAGAATGCAGTGAAGTCTTCTTGCAAAGTTTCTATTTAATATATTGAGTTTTCAAAGTAAAAAAATACAATTTGACAAGCCCTCATTTGATAGGAATGAGGAGGCTTGAGTTTGTAACCTTCCTATTTTGTGTAAAGGAAACAATGAAGAAAACAAATGTATATTTACTTTTGTAGTTCATTTCAAAGAAATAAAAGAAAAGAAAAGCATTTGAGTTATTCCTTTAAATCTGTTTATTGCTTGAATAAAGTTGAAATGAAAATCTACTTTCTGTTTTATTGGTTACTAAAAGATATGCATGTTGGAAATGGGAAAAAGTTAGATAATTATTTAAGTTGATTACATTATGTTAATTTAATAATTTCTACAAAATAAGTGTTAGAATTTCAGTTATAAATAAAAAGGAAATGTTATTGTTGTCTATAGTTTTAAAAATAAATGATTGAAAATACTTTCTAAATGTTAGTTTTAATCCCTTTAGTATGTGCATCTTGCTGCTTTATTGACCAAGTAAAAATTTGAAGAAATTAGTTGCAGCTGTAAAATAAATTATTTCTGTTAAACTTTATATTCTGAAAATGAAAATTCATCATTGCATTCTTATAAAACTCTACTTTTAGTTAATCTGAAAATGCATAGTTTAGAGGAATAAATTAATCTATGCATTCTTATCTAAATAGAAAAGATAACAGAAAACCATTTTGTTTATTTTGACATACTTCCTCTAAGCTAGTGTAGAAGAAAATAAAAAGTGTAGATTTAAGTGTATATATATATGTTATACATTTTAAATATCTAATATTTTACATCTAACTAATCTGTTGTATTAGAAACATAAATGGGAACGTATATTGCAATAACAAAAAAAATAATATACATTTATCCTAAATGAAAAAGATTTTGCTATTTCTATTCTGGTTTATTGCAGAATGAGTCTTTATATTCATAGTCATATATATATATATATAATTATTTATTTATGCCTTTAAAAAAAATGCTCAAAAAAAATAAATTTAACCTTGCTATGAAACCCTGGCTACCACCATGGATAACCACAGTGGAGGCTTACTCGCCATTATGGGTATCCACAGTGGGCAGCAATGCGGCCATCACTGTGGGTAACCACAGTGGGCAGCATCGTAGCCCCCACTGTGGATATCCACAATGGTGCCCGCATGCTGCCCTGCGACTTGCAACCACCACCCCTCTACGTCGCCCTTCCACCACTAAGGCCATGGTGTGACCTCCTCCACTGCCTTGCTTCACCTGCACACACACACAAAATAATAATAATGATATGTGTTGTAGATAAAACCCTAACCCAATTTCGGGTTAGGGTAAAATGAACAACAAAAGAAAATATTATGTTAGATAAACATAAAACCCTAACCCCATTTCGGGTTGGGGTAAATAAAAAAACAAAAATACAAAAGAAAGGAGTCATGAGAATATAGAATAAGAAAAAAAAAATCTAATTAGGGTTAATAAAAAAAAAATGTTAAAGAAATAAAATAATAAGGGGGGGAAAGTTCTTTTAAAATTTTAAATGGGAGAACCCATATGATTTAAGTTATTAATTTAGGTTAGTTGACCTTTTAGGGATTTTAATTGGAGGTGTAAATAATTATTTATTTAGCAACATTCTTCTCATATTTGGGTAAATTTATTAAAGGAGTTTACTAATGGAAATTTTAAATAGTATAATGATTAAATTTAAGTTAAGGAGGTAGTTTAACGTCAAATATTAAATATTAAATATTTAATATTTTAGGAGAAATATTTGACATTAATGTGACGTTAATGACTAGGAAATTATCATATTTGATTTAGTCAACTTAAATAGGCAATTTTTAAAATGATATGTACTAATGCTAAACTCATTATTTTTTAATACTAATGGAAATGTGATAACATTAATTTAATTAGTTTTCAAAGACAATTAAATACTATTAGGAATGAATATTATCTCTTGAGTAGAAAATTGAAGAATTATTAGGGGTAAATTAATTAATTAATAAATAAAGTTGTGATGACTACTTAGGTAAAATTATTTCAGTATTAAAAATATAAACGCTATATTTGTTGTGTTAATTAAATTAACTTTAGGAAACCATCCTTTTAATGCATAAGTCAACCCTTAGTATAGACAAACTAATTTATCGCATCTTTTACCAAATAACATTTGGTATTTTTGTGTTGTTTTAAAAAAAAATTGTTGATGCGTTTTTGCCCAAAAGTTTGGGCATGACAAAATCATCAATTATTTCTAATTGAATATTGTTTTCCCCAAGATTTGGTTGTTCAAATGGGAATTAATCATTTCCTTTTAGACCCATGTGTTGAAGATTACTATGCAGATAATGTAGACTCTAAGAATGAATGAATGATACCTAAAATGATGGACATTTTTTCTTTTTCTAACACGGTTTGAGGAATGTTGCTATGGTCTTCTCTACCAATTGTCTAATGGCTTCTTTCTGAGCTGCTCTTTGTATCTTTTTCCTTAGTTTCTCATCAAGGTGAATAGACTTTCGAATTTCATCTATGACGACCTCAATTATATCATATTGGGCATGATTGACTCTTACTTCCCAAGAAAGGTTATCTAAAACATCAATTATTTATAATTGGTCAGTGTTTGGTCTAAGATTTGGTTGTTCGAATGGGAATTCTCCATCTCCTCTAATACCCATGGAATTAGGTATGATTCTTGTAATCTGACAGGACACTAATCTTAAGGTACTCTGATGAAATGACTTGTGTGAGGAATTTGTGTGATGATTCTAATGGAACTTCTACATAAATTGAATACCTAAGATGTATGATCACTTGAAAGTAATATTTTCATCAATTTTGAATTTGTCCAAATGGTTTGGTTTTGACGTTGGTTTTGTTGTTGACACTTGTTTTTCTAGTTGAAATTTTGATTTTATTGAAAACTGGAACTTTTGACTTTGTTTTGATTTGTATCTTGCAATGTTTTGAATTTGTTTTGATTTGTATCTTGCAATGTTTTGAATTTGTTGAAGTATAGAAAAGGGCACAATAGTCACATCAAAAAGAATAAAACCATGAATATAGCAATTGTTTAGGAATTTTTTTCAGATTTCCATGAATGCTGGAATCTTTTTCAAGACTCCATTTTGTTTTTGTTGTATTTGGGCAAATTGATATCAAACAGACTCTCTTAATGTCAAAAGGTCACAAGTATCATCACAACCCACATCTTGATACTCTGTCAGCTCAAACAGTCGTGTCACACCCTAGGGTGCACCTATTTTTTTGCCTTTTTGCTGAAATTAGATCAAAGAAGATTGCTCCTCAATTGGTCCGTTATCCTGGGAGATTTATGGTGAGTGTCTTGGGTGCAGATTCTTCCTTGCCCTTGCACTGTGATAAAACAAGTGACTGGTTACTGACTCAACTTGGCTTCTAATTTTTATGGTGTTTAGACAGGGTTCCATTTGAGTGATCACAATCAGTAGCGTTTTACACTCTATTGAGAGAGGTCTCCCAATCTATAGAGGTTACGCTCTACAAATTTTAACACACCTTATAGGCACTGAGGGAGGCATAATGTCATTGTGATAGCATGTAACACTCATCGCACATGATTTTCATCACATACGCATTTGATTATATTGGCTTGGATTACTTAGCTTTTGTCATTGGCCACTTAGGTCATTCCCCTCTCACTGACCTTAATGGTGCCCTAAGGGAAACTCGGGAGGGCATGCCTTCGAAAGGATGTAATTGCAAAAAATAAAGGAAAGCATGAAAGAAGAGAGTCTGATTTTTGATCACCCATTGAAGGGGAGAGCATAATACCTATGTCATCAAAGACACACACAAAAAAAGTTCTTTTTATCCCTTCATTGCAATGATTTTCTATTCTAAGTGGAGATGTTTCTCCGCATAGACATGGTGTTCATTTTAACCAGCATAGCAATGATGAAATTTGTTTTGTTGTTTTATAGCACCAAAAAGAAGTGTTTCTAGGCTACCCCTACAGAAAAATAATAATGTTAGTCAACAAACAGTGGGTTGTCCAGCCTAATTTTCAAATTAAAGAGTTCTATCTTTTCGTAGATAGAAAGGTATTCTTGTAACAACCAGAACTGTAACAAAACAAAAAATGAAAAACTAAATCTATCAAATGTGACTAAACTACTAATCAAATGAAAATTGATATCATATCAAATGTGACATGATAAACCATCAATTATGAATTACTATGTAAGCAATTGCGAGATGATGATTGATCAATTGCATTATGATGTGATAGCAATTGCGACTTCTCTTTTTTTTTTTTGGATTTTTTGAACTTTTAACAAAAAACATAAGAAAAAGATAGAAGATAGAAGAGTTATTCTGCAATGATATTGTTCCACACTACATGAGCCAACACATCGATTTCATTAAAGAATTTATATTTGGTTAAAAAGTGATGGATGGCTATGTGATACTGAGCAATCTCCTCTTTATCTTCGATCTCACAGAGCTCCCTTTCAGCCTTTAGAAGTCTTTGATAAGCCTTTTGTGTTCTCCTATTCTACTTTGCCTTTCTTGCACTTGAAATTTAGAATGTCACCTTTCCTGCCATTGGATTAGGTACATTTTATATGTAGAAATCAACTTTTCCAGAATTCAACAAAATTTCAGGGTTAGATGCGCAAGACAAAATCATTAATGACACAATTTTTTTTGAATTCACAATCCTTTAGAGAAATTGTGATCTATTTAAGCAATTACGATATGATGTCTAATCAATTATGATATGACATCATAGCAATTGTGATATGTTATTGGCAATTATGAATTTTTTGTGTATGCAATTGCGATAGCCGGTTTCCTGTGCACGTACGAATCTGCAAGTTTTTTCAAAACAAAAAAATGAAGGTTAGAGTAGATTCACGTCAGGTTCACCATTATTTCTATGCTTGAATGTGATGAATGTATTAAGATAATTACAAAATAAGAACGAATCACCAATTCTCAACTAATTAACAAACATCAAACATAATCAATGAAAATCAATACAAGAAATGAGAAATGCATTCAAATAGAAACTCCCTCATTCTGCATCTTTGCTTCCATTGTGCTTCTCCAATTTGAGTGGTTGGTGGCTCTAAGGTATTGCACCAATCTCCTACATACAAATACTTTGAAGACTTTGATTTTATGATTCTATGATTCTAGACTGAATTGAGAAAAGAGGTCAAATTTATAGATTTTCAACACAAAGGGGGTGAGAAATAGAGCTCATGTGTTGATTGATAGACAACTGAAATTGATTGATCAGTGAACTCAATTGATTGATTTGTTAACTCATTTGATTGAGTAGTGAACTGGATTGATTGAAGAGTGAATTGAATAGATGGATTAGTCAACTCACTTGATTGATTAGTGAACTGAATAGATTTTGAGTTAAAAAGGATGATTGATGAATTAACTGATTTGATCAATTAGTTCTGATTTTAGCATGTGTTGTAGGAATTTGAAATTGAATTTTATTTTCATTTTCTATTTGGATTTGAATTTGGTCATTCAAATGCTGAAATGCACATGAAATTAACTGAAATTCAGATTTGGGGAAAATGTGAATATGGAAATATGAAATTAAATAAAATGATATGAAATTCATACTTAGGGAAATATGAAATGAAATTAGATGGAATTATAATTTGGGGAAATTGGAGGAATAAATATTTACTTTAAATGAAATTATTTAAACTTAGGAAATAGAGTTAATTAAATAATTGATATTTAATTAATAATTGAGATATGGTTAACTGATTAAAATGATTTGAGAGTAGAAATAGAATAATTAGGAGTGTCAAAGGGCATGATTAGAATAAATAGTTAATTTAATCAAATAATTAAAGAATTAGTTAATTAAATAGATGAATAATTAGTGTAGAATTAATGAGACATTTTTTAGGTGTCTATAGTTCTAACCCAAAAAGATACAGAAAAAAGGGGTGAGCACCCCATAGATTTCCATTCCAAGACTCTGAAGGAATATGAGGCTAAGTACAATTTTGTTGAAAAGAAAGCTTTGGTCATAGTCAAAGGCCTTAAAAAGTTTAGGCATTTCGTCGCCTGTAATAAGACCACCATGTATGTTGCTCATCCTTCAGTCGGAGAATATATCATGGAAGGCGACATTATAGGGAAGAGTGCAAACTGGATTACCAAAATCTTGGAGTATGACATTGATGTCACGCCCACCAAGGTAATCCATGGCAAAGGTTTGTGTGAATACATAGCTCAGGAGTTCGAACCCCAAGAAGCCAAGATAGCTATAGAAGAAGTTGTAATGGTCACTTCTAAACCAATAGAAGCATGTTGGATGGAGGCTCAGAAACATTTTATGAAGGCTAGGATTTTTGCTAAGGGCCTCCCACCTGAAAAGAGGAGATTTTATAGACTACAGAACAACAACTTTTGTTTGGTGGATGGAGTACTTTTTAAAAGAAATTTTGATGGATTCTTGCTCCATTGCGTGAACAAAGGCCAAGCTAGCAAAATTATATGTGAATTTGATTATGGTTCATCAAGAGGCCACTTTTTGGCACAAACTACCATCATCAAGATCACTCGCACCAGATATTTTTGGCCCTCTATGTTTAAAGACGTGCACACCCTGGTAAGAGAGTGCAAAGAATGCTAGTACTATAGTGGCAGGTGTAGAAAGGCGGTAATGCCACTCAAGCCTATAATAGTAGAGGAACCCTTTTTTTAGTGAGGTGTTGACTTCATAGGGAGATCAACCCTCCAAGTTTAGCTGGATACAAGTGGATCTTAACCGCGACTAGCTACTTTACCAGATGGTCCAAAGTTGTTCCCCTGAGGAATTCATCAGAGATCAAGATATTAGTATTTCTAGAGGACTTAGTGTGCTGATATGATCTGCCAAAGACCATAATATCGGATAACGTGCGAGCTTTCATAGGCTCACGAATCACCCAATTCGCTCTCAGTAAAGATATTTACCTAAAAACCTCCTCAAACTAATATCCACAAGTAAATGGCCTGGTCGAGTCCACTAACAAGAATCTCATCAAGCTCATTAATAGGATTGGCTCTGAGCACAAAAGGGAGTGGCATCACCACTTGAGGAGCACATTATGGGCAGACTGGATAACACCCAAACAGGTCTTAAATAATTCTTCATATAAGGTGGTCTATCGTAAAGACACATTGTTCCCAGTGTCTCTGGAAATACATGCCTTACAATTACTCAAGTCTATCGAGGTGGCAGAGAATGGTCCCATGGAGCTGAGGTTGGCAGAAATTATGGAACTAGAGGAGGAAAGGGAAGCAAAATTTGCATCTCTTCAAAACCATCAACAAACCATCAAGAAGTGGTTTGACAATAAGAAAAGTTCTAACCCAGAATTCAAATAAAGTGACCTTGTTTTGAAATACAATGAAAGGGTGGCCAAGCCCGGTCAACATGCCAAATTTGATGGGATATGGGAGGGACCCTTCCACTGCTACCATTTTGTAATTTGAACCATCCACTTGGCACTTGTAGCAATGATCCACCTGTGTGAATGTGTATCCAAGATAGTAATTGCAAGCACTCTGTCATCTCAACTTCTCCCTCATATCGGTAGATGTTCATCATTACCTTTTTCCTTTCCAACATTGGGGATGAATGATCTGATCAACATATAGCTCCCCCTAAGGTTTTGCATATCCTTTAGACCTTAGGAGATATCACTTGTGCATTGAACGCACAGTGCCGGTTCATGGTCATGTTTTGTTCCTTCTTCCTCAATACCTGTTGTTAGTCTCAATTTTTGATTTCCCTTCTATCCTTCCTGTAAGAAATAAAATAACTCTATTCACATATGAAAAGATTAGGGAAATAGAACTCAAGAGTAACATATAACAAGGTTTTGAGACCTTCTACACTTTGAACTTATCCAAAGTTCAGGTGGGTATACCTTCTGTGAATATTTTCACACTTTAAAATTGAGATCCACAGTAAACTAGTGCTAAAAACCTATGGATTTCATCACCTCTATGAAACGGAAACACTAAAAGAAAAAATTGTATTCATTTTCATTATTGATCTTCAAGAAGAGATAGAAAGAAGTCCTACAATCAGATACCAGTGCCTTATCTGGGCCACAGAGTCACCTAAATCAAGCAAGAGTTTTCAAAACTGAACATTCTTATACATTTCATCACTTTGGCTTTCATGAACCCCATTCATGCCTAACATATACATAGGTCCTTTCCCACTTAACTAAAGTAGTTCATCAGATTCAAAACAGCAAATAGTTGATCTACTGATAGAAATATTTCATGCACATTTAATCCCTCTCCTAAAGAGAAAAGATAGAAATATGTCTATAAGATTGCCTTACAATCCATGCTCATTTGAATAACCCTAGATTACTCAAATGAAGCCAACAAATTAATGAATGCACACCAGAAGACAACACAAATTTAGGCTTGAAAAAGTATTGATCTGTATTTTCATATTCATTTTTGAAAATGTTACATAATTCAAAGTAATCTCTGAGAGAACCAAAAAAAACTAGATATATTTTTCCAGAGCTTCTTTACAAAATTCTTGTGATCCCTTCTTCTAATAGTTCTTGTATCCACTTATAATATCATGGATGCATACAAGCTTTGGACAATTTCTAATAGAATTTTGTTACAAACCGCAATGTTCTCCAAGAAATAGTTACAAGTCCTTTTTGGTATAAACGACCTCTTCAACTTGTTGTCCTGCTACAATATCTTCTAACTATTCTAGAATATCTTCTCCTTGTCCAGCATACTTGTCCTTCCACTCCTGGAACATGTCATCACTCGACCAAGAGAAGCTAGCAATCCTTTTCTTCATCCCTTCTAGCCTTTTCCAAGTGACCCTTAAGTGCCCAGCTTTTGTTTCTATGAAACCATAATGGAATTTTACCTTTTCAAACTCTTCAATTATTTTGACAAATAAGGATGTGTCATCAGTGAATGATTTCATTGACCCTTTGGGATAATTTGTGGTCCATCTCTTCTAGCCATGCCTTCTCCTCTTTTAACTGAGTAGGACCAACAAAACCCCCTGGAAACAACTCATATTTGTAATCAGAATATTCTTTCCTATATAATTGAGCTTTTCTTTTCACACGTGCCCTTTCTTCTTAGAGTATATTCATTTCTTTTATGAATTCATAGGTGGATCTGAGATTTTCATTTGCCTCTGCATCTGCATGGGATGAACAGATGAGCTCTAACTCCTTACCTCTAGGCATCCACTTATTAAGAATTGGTTCCAAGGTAGTTTCATCCTCTCTTAATTCAGTCAAAATATTTAGAATCCTCTTCATAAAAATGTGAATGATAGAGGGCCCAATTGAATCAACAAACTTCAAAATTGTTGCTTTTACCTTTTCCTCATATTTGCTTGCAAATAGGGCTTGAGCCTGTTTCAACTTTTCCAACTCATGTTGAACAATTTCTACTGACTGGAAACTAGAAGGCATAGGAGAAGGGGGATATTCTATGATAGGGCTCATAGGTGGAGGTCTTGTTGGAGAAGAGGCTATCATAAGAGTAGAGGACTCACCTGGATGGTGTTGACCTACCAACTGACCTTGAAGTCTAGCAATAATACTGTCTTTGTTGGCTATTCCTTCTTTGGCTTCATTGTAAGCCTTTAAGATTGTTTCCAATTTTAATTGGAGATGATTAGCCTTTTCTTTTGCCTCTTTTTCTGCCATTGCTACACTGAACCTTTCTATTTCCAAGACTATGGTTGCAGCTTCCACCACCCATGTATCTTGGAATCTTTTTACAATCATGGCTCCTAGGAGACTAGAATCTGATACATCTTTCCTTCTTTTATTTTCATCCTTCTTCAGTGACCACATGACTAAAGAAGCATTATCTCCGCTGAAGGTCACTCCTTCCATGGGTTTAGTTTCCTTCCTGACTACTTCAAGTACCAGAGCATCAGCTATATCCCACTTAGGGAGGATTAAAACACCAATTTTTGATGCCATCTCTCTTCCCTTTTCAGTAGTAATGGTCTTAAATTCTTCAATCATCTGTTGTTTCACCTCTTCCTCCACCTGAGTCACATCTCTATGAGGTTGCTCACTCTTCCTTTGTTCACATCTGGCTTTAAATTGTTCCATGTTTTTCTTCCATACAAATTGCATGAAGACCCTTGTTGTAACAAAGTTACTATCAGCCAGGAACTCATCACTGGCTTGGTTGACAGTTGGGTCTAGCTCTTTACCTTTGAACTCAATTTCAGTCAAGTCCATCTCAGCACAAGGTGGCTCTTCTGGCATGCCCTCTTGTGTCTCCTCATATGTGTAAGAAATCTCCCCGAGACTCCCTAACTGTAACAGCTATTTTGCCACCACCTTCTCATCTCCTATGTGGATAGGGGATTGAGATGGAGAATATAGAGGTTCACTGATTTGCACTTCCTTCCCCACTCTTTGCCTTTTAGGGGACTCTTGGATGTCAATGACATCTTCAATTACTCTTTTCCCTCTTGAAGTGGAAGGCTCACCTGTTACTGGCATCATCACACTGTATTTTGATTTCTTGTGCATTACATAATCACCAGGTGGGATAGCCTTAGTAAAGGCAGGCTTAGCCACAACCATTTTAACCTTGTCAAGGTGATTTCTCACTATAACCTCCCTCTTTTCCTTCAAAGTTTGCATGAGGTCTTCAAAATAAAGAATCAAGTATTTGATTTTCTCCTCAAAGGGATTGAAACTAGAAAGAGGGTCATAACTACTATCAAATGGATGAATGAAGTCAAGAGCCCTTTTATATGCAACCCACTTCTCTTTCCTCAGTTCTTGCTCATCCAAATTGAATTCATTCCTAATTAGATATTCAGGGAACTGAAATTGGTGAGGCCTACCTTTACAAACTGCTCTCTTCCTAAACATGCCCTTGAAAAAATATTCAAGGTCTACAAATCTTGAAACTATAGTTGACAACCTATATGGTTTAAAGAATTCTTCAAAATACTTCCAGCCACCTTTAGTGATCACAAAACGATGTGCCATGGTAATAGTTGGAAAAGTGGTCCCTTTACCCCTATTTGTCAGCTCTGCCTCTTGTACACCTCCAATTTTCCTTAAGACTTCAGCAATTCCTATCTTCAGTGGGACTTGATAAGGCAATAAATATGGAGTGCCTCTGAAACCATATACTCTAAAAACTGTAGAAACAGGGTACAAATACATATCTCCCCAATTATGAACAATCTTAATACTTTCTGCAAACTCCTTGGGCCTGAGGAATTCTAAGAGAGCCTTAGGAATTCTAGGGTTTTCTGTGCACAAAAGAATCCTAATCTTAGATGCAAAGCATCTGTCAAACTTTAGATAGCTAGCATCCTCTTTGTCCCAGGATAAAACAGTACTCCAAAGTTGAATAGACATCTCTTCCTTATCTTTTACCTTGACCAAATCTTTTTTTTTTGCAAAATAATTAGCACCCTTGAACAAAAACATGTGCATTAAAATAGAATACCATCCAAATGGTCTGTCCACCTTACAATTTTTTATCCCTACCAGCCCTGCATGAATTGCATCAGTGAGGTATGGCGCATGATCAAATGTTATTGCCAAAGAGGGGTTTAGAATCTGTGCAATCATCAACATGTAATGGGTTGGCATGTTTTTCTCAGCATCTTCTCCAAAAATTTGACAAAGTGCCTAATACATGCCCTTAGCTCTTAGAGTAAACAAATTCAAGGAGAAGGGTTCCCTTGTACTGGGGCCTACAATAGTTAACCCTCCTATTTTAAGAAAGAACTCTTTCAATGGGCCACTCCTAAGGTGATCCCTTTGTGCATTATAAACCTGGGCCAGTGATTCAAAATCAATAGGCTCTAACAAATTTGAAGCTTCACAGAGCTTAAACACACTTTTGAATTCATCATCATTAATTTCAATCAGGGTTGATCCCTTCACATTTCTAATACATCTAGCTACAGGGTCATAATTTTGTGCAATCAGAGTGAACAAATCTACATCCATGAATACACCAGGGACTATAAGCTTCCCCACATCCAATTCCCATATACTATTTAAAGGGGAAAGAGAATGTCTCTAACCAAAACCAACCTTGAACAATCCTAAACCTAACATCCCTATTTGTGGATCCCTTAACCAATTACCTTTGTCATATAGGCCATCCCCAATTTTTAAACGAGGGTTATTTGGTACCAATTCTTTAGCCTTGGCCCCTGTATTGGTAGACATAGTTAGATGTTCTAGAAAGTCATAACATATATTCCTATCCGGGTAGTTTACTTTTCCTGTTAACTCCCTTCTTGGCGCCATCCCGTTGATGCAACTATATCAATTGAGATTTGCATAAAACTTTAATGAAACAATTCACACAACAATCACTAATTTTTAGACTGCAATTAGCAAGAAAAAGCACAAAAAACTTGTTAATCGCTTGAAGAAAACCGCTCTGCACCAGTTCCTCTACAACAAACTCGTTGAAATGATGCCAACATTCAAGTTGGATGTGGACCCTAATATGACAACACGACATTGAATTGAGAAATTAATCCTGCATGCTTCGACCATCACCTTAGAATTGAATTCGCAAATCAAATTCAAAAACCGGCTCCAATGGATCACAAACCTTCTGAGTACTTCCCTGTTTCATCGTTTTGCCATTTCGCAGAGTTTAAAATCCCTGCACTTTTCTTTCGCAAAGCAACGATGATCATCGGATCTTGGAAACTTGCACTGCTCTTACTCCTTCTAGTCTTTCTATGTTAGTGACGGGCCCTACCTTCTTTTCGCCATTTTGCGAACACTAAACCATGCAAATTTTTACCTCATGAAACAATGTGGGCCATTAGATCATTATCTATTTGCTAGGTTTTTACTTCCTATAGTGACCGCCAGTCTTCCCGACTAACCGTGCTCAACCATGATGGCTAACTATTTTTGCCATTTCACGAAGACTAAACTGCAGGCATCTTTGGGCTGCGAAACAACGACAACCGTTGGATCCACCATGAGATGAACACCATTTAACACAATTTAGACCTTCCATGTGGGCCCTCAGCTCAGAGACCACTTGCTCTGCCTCATTACTGGCTAACAAACACCATGTGGCGATTGGCTATTTGCTCAAGAAATTCCACCGGGTTCCATTCTGAAGCCACCACGTGTTTTACTTCACCATTCTCAAAATAACTGTCGGTTGAACCAAGGTGGGCCCTCAACTTCCCTTCAGAGCCATGTGTATCTGAAAAGTCACTAATTCTTTCTATGGAACAACCCATCTGTCCTGCCATGTCAACCGTCATGTGATTGGCACATCATTTCACTATTTCTCAAACATTAATCTCCACTTGACTTGAGGCAGTGAATCCATGACAACTGTCCGATTAAATCCTACTTAATCAACCTTTAAAACTTACGACCTTCCTTTCCTTTGGGCCCACCAACCCTTTCGCTATTTCACAGAGCTTAAACCTCAGGCCACTTATCTTTGCGAAGTAGCAACAACTGTTGGATCTTGACAACTTGCTCATCTGTTACCTTTGCCATGACCACCTCGCTAGGCCCTCCACCTTTTCACCAATTCATGAAAGGTAAACAATAGGTTTCTTTCGATCATGAATCAACGTGAGCCATTAATCTTTTCTAAGTTGATCATCCTTTAACCAAAGGAGTTTCTTGCCTCTGGGACCCGCCAAGTCTTTCGCTACTTTGAAAAGGGTAGTTAGGTGCAGTTTGGGCTAGTGAAGCAACGCAAGCCATTGGATTCAAAACAAGATGTAGTCCTTTAATCAGACGGTCAATCCTCTGGTCGGGCCGACCTATCCTTTTCGCCATTTCATGAGCCTTAAACCTGCTAGCATCTTTGCCCAGCAAAACAATGACAACCATAGGATTAACAATGACTTGCACAGTTATTAAGGAGCCCGACAAACATTAGAACAAGACATAGGCGAAGGCATAATATTTGAAAATATTTGAAAGACCGCCTAGGGAAAACCTATGGGGGAACACTTTTAATGATAAAACGACCCTTCTTTAAGTGGCAAAAGTAACGCAGAAATAGAACACAAGGGTTTTTCAAACATAGGAAGGGTTAGAACTTCAAAAACCTTAAAACCTCATTTGACCCAAGAAACACAAAGGTAACAAGGCCATGCTAAACACATTTTTGTAGACTTCTAGCCAAATATGGGACAAGAATACCCAATTTTCTAAATAGTGATAACACCTGCTTGGTCTCCCTCCTCTCATTTGTAGTCTTTGGAGCAGGTCTTATCTTCTTCTGCTGATTGGTCTTTGCTTTACCAAGTTCTGCAGTATGGCTGGATACATTTCTATAGAAGCATACCACATTCATGCCCACAAGATGATTGGAAGACCTTCTATTAGAGCAGTTTGATCTTCTTCTCAT
This sequence comes from Cryptomeria japonica, assembly GCF_030272615.1. Classification (NCBI taxonomy): domain Eukaryota; kingdom Viridiplantae; phylum Streptophyta; class Pinopsida; order Cupressales; family Cupressaceae; genus Cryptomeria; species Cryptomeria japonica. The sequence continues at coordinate 532,639,255 of NC_081414.1, forward strand.
GATCATGCCATTGTAACTAGCTGTCAGTTTCAACTGACTTCTTGATCTTGCATAAGTGTATCTCCTTTGGTTCAAATGCAGGTCTTTGTCTCCTGTGCATTCTGCCATCACTTCCATACTGAGCATAGATATTATACCGGCTGCCATATGACTTAACTTTATTCTTTGTGCATTCATAGCTTCTATGGCCAAAGCCATTACAATGATAACAGACACGATTTCCATTTCTTGGAATAGTCAAATAGTTCTTGTTAGCATAACTAGGAAAGGGCATATACCTGTTTCTACATTCTAACATCTTATGCACATATGCAATACATCTTTTCCCAACAAAATTACTATTCCTAGAGAAATTTTTACATTCATCTATCCTATGACCATAATATTTACAAGGAAGGCGGCAACCGCATAATGGAGGCTTATTACTTACAAATTTATTCTGCCAAACATGAGGTGATCTTATTGGTTTGGCTTCTCCAACTCTACTTCTTTAGGGATTGTTCTTGGGAACAACAACATTTCTTTGTCTTCTATCGATAGGGGATCTTTTAGGCTGCCTTCTTGTATTTGTGTTTCCAATTGTTGGCAATTGACACTCTATTGGTTGGTTTCACTATGTTGTCATTGATGGCAACATGATTTTGTATTTCGGCATCATGTTTTGCTTCTATCATGTACCGACAGACACTTCACAGATCCTAAAACCAGCACTGACAGGTCAAAAAGATTTCTTTGGTCACAAACATTATAGGCCAACATGGTATAGTAAAGGTTATTGGTACTATAGGCCGACATATCTTAGATCCGACATCGACAATTTATTTTAATGTTTATACATTTATGTTATCTAGCCGACATGTAATCTGATATTGTATATATCTTTATAAGCTGACATAAGGCATAAAAGTTGTATAGGGTATATAGGTCAGTTTGATAGATTATTTTTAGATAAACATGATATAGGAGATTATGGATATGCGAATGTAAAATGATACAAAATTACTTAGAGAGATCATGTATGTGAGGAATTTATTGTAAGGGTTATTATGGTAAAGGGGTTTAGGGTTTCAAACCGGAATAGACAGGTCTTAAATTGGAATTGTATTTTGGCATAGAAGATGCTATCTTAGTAGTTTACACTTCTCCGGATTGTAGTCTGGAATTTTATGTAGTCAATGAGGCTCCTATTGTGATTGAGTAGTGTGCTCTAGGCTGTAAGCCTTCCTGTAAGTGCAGGCCCCTCGTATTTTTATAATCTTTTCATATGGCTAGTGGATTGATATTGTGGCTCATAAATCCCACTGTTGTTTTTCCTCTTTGAAGTTTTCCATGTATAAATCTATGTGTTATGATTCTCATTTATGTGTTTGGCTTATTGGTTACTTTACTTATTTAAATTTTGTATGTACCGATATACCGGTTGGTGTATGCATGGTTTAATAAGGCTAAAATCTACTATTATGGTATAACACTGATTAACCCCACCTCTCAGTGTTATTGGTTTCCAATATTGGTATCAAAGCCTTGTGCCTTGGAGGAAGTTTAATAGCTTGAGGAAGATCTTGAAACTAGAATTCATGAATTTGGCTTTGGAGAAGCAGCTTGAGATGGCACTTGAAGATTATGATGCTGAAAGGTTGAAGAACTTAAAGCTACAAGATGAATTGAATTCTGATAAGGAATTCATTCTTGTCCTACAAGAGAGGATATCATTTGTTTAAGCTAGAAGGAAGGAACTCTTGCAAAATCAGGATGATGAAGAGAAAAATAAACTTAAGGAGCAACATCTGAAATTAAGTCAGGAGAATATGGTTATGAAAAATGAAATGCAAGTTATAACTATGAGGATGTCTAAGGAGATTGAGGACAAAAAGAAAAAGGAAGAAAATCTTGTTGTATCCCTGAAGAACAAGTTTCAAGAATGTGGTAGGTTGGTTCATGAAAATTATATGTTGAGAACTGATTTGGTACAATCCCAAAGTAATGAGCAAGATCTTGAGAGACAAATGATAATACTAAGAGAAGATTTAATTGCTGCAAGTGAGTACAAAGACAAATTCAACATCAACTCAACACAGCTTGATGAGTTATTGAAGAGATAGAGGCAGATTGGAGATTCAAGTGGACTTGGATTTGAGCAAAGACAGAGTTATGGTACTGCTAATGAAGATCAAAACCATAAGGCATCGGTAAGACAATTCAATGCCCATAAATTCAATGGTAAATGTTTTGTTTGTAATAGATTTGGTCACATGGCTAGGCAATATAGAACCAGAGTAAATCAGAACCTTGATTCTGCTCCTGGTAAATGTTCTAAATGAAATAAGGTTGGTCATAAGACAAAAGATTGTAGAATGAATGCTAAATGATATGTTTGTGGAAAATTTGGACATATGGCTAATCAGTGCAGGTCAAGCAATTTCACCGGTTTTAGCAAAACAATTCAAAAGAACAATGTTACATGTTATGCATGTAATGAAGTTGGACATATTGCTAAGTTTTGTAGAAGTATAAATCCACCAGTTAGTAATGGAGGATCAAATGAAAAAGGAAAATAGAAGGTTAGTGAAATCTGACAAGATCATACTCAAAGATGGGTTAGGAAGACTGGAGAACAATCATTAGATGGGATGTCCCAGTCACTTATGTGATAGAAGAGGTTGCTCCTATATCGATAGGAAGCTCATCCGGTAACTAAGGTAGATGCCTTAGGGGCAGGCAAAATTCATGAAGATGCTGCATATGCCCTGAGAAGAGGTTCTGGAAGATGTTCGAGATAGTGGAGAGGATTATCTGGCATAGATATGTTCTGAGCGAGATCCGGTATCTTTCACCGGTAGTCATTTATGTGAATGGAAGATTAGGGTTTTCTCGAAGGATAAAATGTTGAATACACTTCATTGTTAATCACCCTGTATTCAGAGAGATTTCAGAGGGATTCATAGCAAGTAAGTGCAATCAAAGGCTATTCAGAGGCAATCAGATTTCTTCTTAAGCGATCACACCGGCGTCTAGAAGAATTTGTTAGAGGTTTTCACCAAGAGTGATCAAAAGGTATTTATCTTAAACATGGAAGTAGGATCATCTTCTATTCCCATTTTTTTTGCAAACCCAATTGTCATAGAGGTCAAGGACTTCCCCAGGCCAATTTTCAAGTTGTATCCAAGTGTGGTTACCCTGGAATATTTAGTTGGAGCATTTTCTCACATTCTGGAGGGAGTTGTGTATGTAGAGGATGTTAGGGCATATATTCACTGTCATATTGTGGACTTGGGAAATTCAGAAATTAAGGGCATCTATATGAGTGAGATAATGGGAGAATCTGGAAAGATCAAACCGACATATCAACATATTGAAGAACTAGAGTTTTATAGACATTCTGGATATTCTGGAGTTTGAGGATGAGATAATCAAATATGTACTGAGAAGAGTACATGGGGAATTCATATGGCTGAACAAACCTTACAAAATCACCAAGGAAGCCATTTGGGAAATCACTGATTTGCCATTAGTAGGGAAATATCTAGACAAGAAAGTTTCAAACAACTTCATGAGGAAGATCACCGACACTACATCTGACAAAAGATCCATGAAATTGTGCACTATCACCAACACAGACATCAAATTTGGTAGCATTATTATCAGATATAAGGTAACTCAGTCAAACCAGCTGAATTCTGTTTCGAGTTCATTCATTTTGGTTGCATACAAAATGATGAGAGATAATGTAAAGTTAGATCTATGCGGTTGGATGCTTGATGAGTTGCTAATTAACTTAGGAAAGATTAAGGGTGAGAAGAAGGGCACTTTTTGATATGGGAACTTGTTAGTTTTCCTAATGTTATATTTTTTGAATGATACACCCAGTTCTGATAAAAGGCAATGGGTTTTTGACATTCTAGTAGGAAGACAATTGAAATAGTCAATTGCTGCATTAGGAACCAAAGAGATGATAAGATATGGGGGTATTTTAAGGCATTTCAAAAATATATGAGGTCTAGAGTAAGGGTACTTGAACATATTATAAAAAAATATTTTACCGACATATGCTTCATGGTAAAGAAGGATGAGACTCTCATGGAAGCAGTTAAGCCTTAGAAGATTTGGATTGAAGAAATGGGCTATGAGGTAGATGCACATATTCTTGATTCCTATGCAAAAATGCTAATTGATGCACCAATTGATGAGGCAGAGAAGCCCTATGGTACTACACAACATAAAACTCAAGAGGTTGAAACATAGTTCAACCGGAAGAAAAGAGAGAAACGGGAAGGAAAAGCTAGTAAGTTTGTGCAAAAGGTCTCAAAGGACATCAAAGCACTTATTGATGATGTCCCAGAGAAAGGTAGAAAGAGGAAGGATCCAAAAATTTATATTGAACTTGTTACTATAGAATTTGAATTAGAGGATGACACACCGTTAGCATTTAAGAAGGTTGTTAGGAAGAAACCAAAGGAGCAAAGAAGCATCCGGTTAGGAAGGTAACAATCAAGCTACTGGCACAAAAACAAGCACCTAAAGCTACATCTATAGCTACGTCTGGTACTGCTAAGAGGAAGAAGAAGGATGATAGTGATTCTAGTAAGGTTTCACCTAAAACTTGTGCAGATTTGGTAGATGAAATCACTAAAGATGGCATGTTGAAGAATGTTAAATTTTATTTTGAAAAATTAGAGGATGATGAACAAAGAGAGTTAGAATAAGCAGTCCTATTATACTTGGATATTTATAAGAAAGCCTTAATAGAGATAGAAAATCAAATACCGGTTGAGTTATATAACATGTTAGATGATAGAAGATTATGTGCTATGAAAGAAGATAAACACATTAAAATTCAAGAACTATTATCTATCTGTGTTACTATAGCTCTAGATGAAATGGAAAAGACAATTGAGGCAACAGATAAAAAAGTTTTCAATAGTAAACATAGGATAACTAGTCTGATGCTAGGGAGAGTGAAGGAAGTAATAAAGGAAACTCAAAAAGCATGGATCAATTTTTTGGGAGAAAATAGAGGATTCTTTACTTCACCGGAAATCAAGACACACACTGTAGATACCTCAGTTGAAGGAAAAGGAAAGGGGATTATGGGCACTTTACCATCAGTTTTGGAAAATATTAGGATAGTGGAATTTGAGCCACCGGTAGATACAGATGTACAAACAAATACTGAGATACCGGTTAATACTAAGAATGAACAAGCTAGAATTGTACAGGATACTAATATTAAGGACAGTTGTCCTCCAAATACAAATGTACAGGTTGAGGATATTGTTCCTACAAAGGAACCAACAGTTACACAAACTGCACCAAGTGGCAAAGCCACCAGTGCAAGTGAGGAGGTTATAAAGGATAGAACATCAGAGGAGAAAATAGGGGAATCCGGTAGGGAATCGATCATTGGCCCATGATTATTTTCAACTGACACTTCTCAGCTAGAAAAGAAAACCATCACAGAGACGAGTCCCACTGGACTGATGATGATTTCTACTGAAAAATTGATGAAGGAGGGATCCACAGACAAGGGGATTATAGATCAATCAATCACTGTTCTACATAGATTGGTCCCAGAATGTATGATTGAAAATGAAGCGATCTCTTCTGGGAAGCTTAAGGTAATTTATGAGCACATATCAAAAGTCTTTCAATCCTTACAACAAATCTCAAACTGGCAAGCACTAGAAATATTTACTCAGGCTAAGAGAGATGCTTTTGATCAAGTAATTGAAACAGAAAAGAAAAAGATTGAGGAGAAGCTAATCCTAATAGAAAAATCTTTGAAACAATTTGCAAATATATATAGGGTATGTTGTAACACTAAAATACTTACAAAAAATGTAGATAAAAAGATAAAAGAGATTCCGGAGAAAATTGCAAGTATTGCTAACTCTTTTCATGGATTAATTTCATTGACTACATCAGTTGATGATCAAATTTTGATTTTAGAGAACCAAATTTCTCCTCTTGAGAAAGAATGAGACAAAATAATTTGAAGAGCCATAAGTCTGAGAGGCTTGGTGACTCCACGATTGGATCCACTCTGCATACACAAGAAAGAATGCATGGATATGGTGGGAAAGCCCACACCGACATAGGTAAATGAGAAAGAGTCTTTTGCATATTTATTGAGTGGACTTGTATCTATTTCCGGCACATTCAAAACCACCTGGGATACTTATGTGGAGTTACTGGAGAAAGCTTATCCAAAAATTTTGAATTTGGTCACACTCCGGTAAGGATCATATCTATATCAAAGGATCAAGATATGTGAATGTAATATGATGTGAAATTAATCAGAGAGATTATGTATGTGAGGAATGTATTGTAAGGGTTATTCTGGTAAAGGGGTTTAGGGTTTCAAATTGAAACAGACAAAGCTTAAACCGAAACTGTATTCTAGCATAGAAGATGCTATCTTAGCAGTTCACACTTCTCTAGATTGTAGTCTAAAATTTTATGTAGTCAATGAGGTTCCTATTGTGATTGAGTAGTGTTCTCTAGGATGTAAGCCTTCTTGCAAGTGCAAGACCCTCATAGTTTTGTAATACCTCTGCATATGGCCAATGGATTGATATTGTGGGTCATAAATCCCACTGTGGTTTTTCCTCTTTGAGGTTTTCCACATATAAATTTGTTTGTTATGATTCTCATTTATGTGTTTGGCTTATTGGTTACTTTACTTCTTTTAATTATGTATGCACTGATATATTAGTTGGTGTATGCATGGTTTAATGAGGCTAAAATATACTATTCTGGTATAACAATGATTCATCCCACCCTATCAGTCTTATTGGTTTCCAACACCTATGTTCCCTCAGCTTTCCTTTCCCTTTTTGTTCAACGTTATTTCTTCTTGCTGCAGCAACTTTCATCTTCACATCTTCACCAATAGTGGTTAGAACAATTTTCTTCCTTGGTGCATTTTTTACTATGAAGGTCTAACTCTTGCTATTTCCACTTGAGGAGATAAACCGAATGTCTTTGTGGAAGACAACCTTGTTGGGAGTATTCATTGACATCATATCTTGATCCTTTGATATCCTTGGAGTGTTTTTGTTTACTCAACATTTTGGCCAAGGCCTCAGTGCTGCCATGGTACTAGATCCTTACCTTGAGCTCATCTTGACAATTCTCAAGGTCTTTCTTGATGTTCTCCATTTCACCTTTTAGGTTCTGACATTCTTTGTCCTTTGTCTCCACTTCTAGCTACAGCTCCTCACATCTTCTCTCCTTGGCATCCAACATTGATTTCAAATCATCAACCATTCCTTTGGCCTCTTCAAGTTGAGTTGTCAACACATTGATGTTCTTGCTTGATTCCTCAAGACATATTCTCAACTGATTGCATTCATCATGAACTGAATTTTTAGAGTTCTTAAATTCATTTCTAACATTTTACATCTCTTCTAGTGCACTTACCAGTTCACCTTCAAGGTTAACTTCAGCTTCATCCTCTTCTTCATCTTCTTCAGCACTGCCAAACACATCTTGTTGGTGGGATTTATCTATATTGTCACCTTTTGATGTGTGCTCCTCACTTTCTGTCTCTTGGGCTATGAAGAGATGAGTTTCCTCATTTGTTGCAAGAGCTAGTTGATCTATCTTCATCATCTATATATGTTTTTGTTTCATTGACCTTCTTGCTTCCATAAACCGATTATGCAGTGCTAGGTTCATTTCTATAAATTTTCTTCAATCTGTCTTGTAGGCTTTTTGTCAATTTACACTTATCCACCTGTGAATAAACATCATTCGAAAGCCCACAAAGTATAGCCTTCATTGCTTCATCATTACAATGGTATCTTCTTTCTACTACTGAACTGGTGGGAGGACTGACATGACTAGGGAGACCATTTAAAACTGACATCCAAACATCATACCCTAATGAGGATAGGTATACTTCCATTCTACAACACCCAATGGAATAGTTAGACCAATTAAACACCAGAGCAGAGATTAACTCAAAATAAACCATTGTGTCCTTATACCAGAATCTACCCAAGATAGAGAAAGTTTATCTAACTAGGAACCTATTCTTTGATACCAATTGTTGGACACAAGATGTCACTGAGAGGGGGGGTGAATCAGTGGTTTCCAAAACTCTTAACCATTAAATCCTAAGACTGAGTACCGGTTAGCAATGAAAACACTAAGTAAACCTACCAGTGAGATTAAGGAAAATATCACAATGCAACCACAAAAAGGCACATCACATAACACTGGTATATATAAGGAAAACCTAAGATGCGAAAAACCCCAGTGAGAAAAGCTACTAGAGTCTACTGCTCTAATCCAACCTCACAATGAAAACAATGGTTACAAAATTTAGGGCACCAACCCAAGGAGAACCACCCCTATTGATTTAGGGCACCAACCCAAGGAGCACCAACCTAAAGGAGCACCAACCCCTGCACCAAGCTCCAACTTAGTGATAACAATACATTATATCAAAATAATACAATAGTTGTATCTCGGTTACAAAAGAGTTTTGTAAACTCTACAAATAATCTCTCTTTATTGGCTTCTCTCCTACCCAGCCTTATCGGTAGTATTATTTGTCTTCCACTCTACCTCCTCTCTGCCAGTTCACACTCCCCTGACTTACTGATTCAATCCTATGACCTGTCAGACTACCTCTTCCTTGTCTAATGTCTACTTACTCTCTTCCTCTCTCTTCTTTGCTTTCTATTGCTGCCTTACTGGTTCAGGCTCGACCGATTGTTTGTCTTTACACCTGGTTACCAGTGACTTCCATAGTACCAATTAAACCCTTCTCTATCCTTCACCTTGTTGGATCTCTTTCAACACTCTCCCTACATGCTTCACTCTCTGCTTCCTTCTTACTAGTAAAAACCCTACTCATTTATACTATTGTTAAACTTTATAACAGTTTACCAGTTTCCTTGGCCTTACAGGTTAAACCACTTTCAAAACCTCTTACCGATTGTACCTCCAAATGCTTAGTTGCTTCACTCTCATAGTTAGATCAACTCTCTGTTAGCACTCATTTCTTCAACTAGCATCATACATTCTGGTAGCATCAATCCATCTGTTCTTCTTTCTGCATACTTATAGTCAAGCTTTCTCGCCAAAATACAACTTCAAACTTTTGGTGCACTAGGGTTTCTTACCCTAATCACAACAAGTATTAGATCCAATCAGATCTTATTTTGCACGTAGATCAACAACCTACAAGAAATCAAACATCACCACCATATCTCTTTTCTTCCTTAGCACATTTTCTATACTTAGCAAAAATAGACTATTCGTCAGCTTGGCACTTGGTCAATCACCATAAATGGTCTGATGATTTGCATCACCTACTTCGATCTGCATGCCATCAATCTACAAACCTTGTCTGTTTGACCTGCCTCGAGCGACAAACCTTCTGCCATCAACCCTTGATTTATGGGGTGTGGATTTAATGTCAACCAACTCTGTAACTACCTCGTCGGTACACACTCCATGTACCATATCACACATGTTTTCCACCTTGACTCCATGTGGCACATTTTTTGGCAACCACCTCAACTCACTATGTCAATCAGACTTGGTCACCGACCAATAACACACAGCCTTTGTATGCTTCATACGATTGGTCCATCTTTGCCTTTCGGCTCTCTAACCTTGCCGGTATATCTTACCTTACTGGTTAACCTTCATACCCCCTCATCTTCGTGTTGTTGGTGTATCATATTGACCAGTCATTACCCTAGAAAATGAACATGCTCATCTTCATCTAATGAAAGCCTTTCACTTGTGCTCTTTCTTGCATAACGGTAGCCCTATTTACCAGTGGACACTACTTTTTCCTTCATGGCGGTAACATGCATGATAACATCATGCAAGAAGTCTTCAACTATCGTTGCATCAATCTGCATCTGCATTCTGTTTGCACTCTCTATCTACAACTGAACCTTTCCTTCTTCTTCATTAGCCCAAACAACATCTTAACCGGTTTGCCTAAATAGAAAACTCCTCACTATTTACTCTCTCTTTTCTATCTCGGTAACTCATCATCCATCCTCTTGTTGATCCATTGCACATATCTAGTTTCTCAGGCTAAAGGCATATGATATCTCACACTTATCATCCAGTCAATGGAGGTAGATACACAGTGGCTCACAATATTCCAATCACTGGTGGGAGAGGATCTATGTCACCTGTTGGCCGATTGTGTGACTTCCCTATTATTTAGTAGATGCAACTTCTCTACAAGCCTTAAGCAGTATTCTTTCTTCAGTCTTCTCTTCATCCTAGGACAACATCATTTACTGGTTGGAGTCCTACTAAATGACATCACACTAGCATACTGGTGGCCCGCACACTCCTCATATGTTCACTCTGTAGTCTTACCAATCATCATCTTACCGGTGAGTACCAACATGTATACTAACTTGTTCACCCACTTGTTCATCGTGTATCGGTTTTGTCACTCCCAGCATCAACTTGTATACTGGCGACTCTAGCTTGCATACTGATTGAGCTCAACTGCACACATTGTTAAATGACATCTATGACAGTTATATCAGTTGACATCAAAGACCACAATTTCGGTTGACATCAATGACAATATAATGCCAACATATAATTGAAGCAAATGAGATAAAGATCCAAAGTTTTGATCTATTTGTTACTCTTGAGTTAGGGTTTAAAACCCTAAAGGAGCCCAATAGGGCAAAAGGCTTTTTGCATTTACGTTTAGAAAAGCTTTATTCTCATTTGTGTCATGGCATCTTATATGCCTTGTGTTCCTTTAATTATTTCTTGAAAACTTATAAAAAATTGGTCTAATAAACCTTTTTAAAGTTTTTATAACTCTTTTACATTTGCATTTGTTTTGTTAGTCTTTATTTAAGTGATAATGTAAAATCACTTTAAATAAATGATGTTTGAAATGCAAAACTAGAGTAAAGTACTAAAGAGAGATAGTTTATTGGAAGTTAACGTATGCTTTGGAGCATTTTGTATTCATCTAGGATATTAGTTGAAGTGATTTGCTAATATGTGGAGAAAAAATAGGTGATTGGGACACCTAATTGACAATTCAACTTCAGTTAATATTCTCACAAGGATGGAGTTTGAGTCAAGGAGGTTTTTGAGGAGAATGAATCCTTGTTTCTTGTTGTTACACCCCTTTTCTAGAGGGATTTTCAGTTACATTCGACCATTTTGAGTTGAGTTAAAATTGGCAACTCTTTCTACACATTTTGTGAGATTTTATTTTAGTTAGGTGCCTAATTTTGAGGAGAGGGGACAACACATCATGTTTAGGAGCCAAAATTCAAATTTGAATATTTGGATGCTTATTGTATAAGTCCTTTTCTCTTCTCATCTTTTCTTTAGTTTTGAGTATTGTATCTACTCTAACAACTTTTCTATACTTCTGTAACTCATTTCTTATAAGTAATTTCCATATTTTTGTATGAGCATATTCAGATTTATAATGAAAAAGACTCCTCCTTTTCAATAAAAAAATTGTTCCTTCTCTTATATCTATGTTCTAAGTATTGTATGTGAATGATTTTGATGAAATTGTTGTGATTCTTACTCAATAATCCTTCATTTTATCTAGTTCCTTCATTGCAGAGTTCATGGTATAACATGCTATAGTTTAGATTAGTGATTGTGTTGTCTTATCTGATGATTGAAATTGTGAAAACTATATTGTTTTCCTTTACACAAACATTAGAAAAACTTAAACCTGTCATATGAGACATTTATGGAAAGTATGCATTGTTGAGTCGTGAGATGATTTAGTTTCATTATTGAGTGTTTTGTGAGTTCAATATCAAATCAAGTCTAGTAATTTCCATTGGTCCATCACCTGTTAGTCATTAGTTTCAGTTTTAAAGAAATTATCTTCCCCTTTTTCTTGTCAAGTGTTAGTTTTAGGATCATAAAAAAGAAGTAAACCTATAATCTAGAGGTCTACTCTCACTATAGGAAACCCACAACATGAGAGTAGTCCCATGTTGCACGGGATTGCAGATTTTCATATTTGCCTCAGGTGCAAATCTCTATGGCAAAATTTTTTGGCCCGCTCGGTGGAACTATTGGACTATTTTAGTTCATAGAAGGCTACCTTGGCTTCTATTTTGGTATAAGAAGGAGTGATTCTAGCCTTTGGAGGCAATATCTACACATACCTGGGGACTCTGAGCTCAAAATCTACTAGTTTTAGTAGTCTAAGTGTTGGTATGTTCAAAATAATCTATTTATTCTAATTTTCATCTTTTATATTGTTGGTAAGAGATATTGTATCGATTCAGTTAAGTGCATGTGAAATATTTTGGGGTTGTCATTGATGGCAAACCAGATCAGAAATCAAATCCAGTATATACAAAATTGATCTACCATAAGTTTTGATATTCATTTTGCTTAAGTCTAGAAGGTGAAATACAATATGCAACAAAATATGTATACATTGAGCATAAATCAATTTTGGTTGCGGTGGAAGAGGTAGTTGATAAGATGTTCGAGACATCTTGATTCACAATCTTAGCCTCTGGTATTGATTCTCATGCATGATTGAAGATCCGGTATCTAGTAATTCAGGAAGAATAGAGTTATTTTGGTGTATCGTGTTATGTGAAATCTTTGGGATCATTTTTCGTGATTGGTTTTGAGTACGAGGTGGTTAAGGCAACATGTGTGAATATTTTTATCAATTTGTTTAGGTTTGCATATGGATTTGTAATCAGCTTAACCTGACCTATTGTTACATATTTCATGTTATGTGTTATGCAGTTTTCAAGCCACATGGAATTAATTTAATCTGATGGTGTGGATTTATAAGACTGATTAATTTGTGCATTTTTGGTATGAGATGTGTGTGTTAGAAGGTTGTATGAGTGTTGGTGCATAGTTTCACATGTGTTATCGTTAGATTGGTACTTTGATATATGAGAGAGCAGTAGAACAGAGCAGTGAGACAGAATAGTGGAAGAAGACCTTTTGTGCTTAACCGAAACTACATTTTGGCATTAGTAGATGCTACTCATTATTTTAGACATTCTTGTTGTCATTTGTAATCATTTGTAGGACAGTGAGTCATTTGATTGTATAGCCCTCTTTTATAATTGAGTAGTGAGCTTGAGGCAGTCTTCCTCAATGCATGTGCATTCCCCTCTTGTAAAATTATTATACTCTTAATCATAGTATTATAATATTGTGGGTCTCAATCCCTTCTTGGTTTTTCCCTTTCCAGTTTTCCACATTAAAAAATTTGGTGTTATGGTTTTGTGCTTGTTTTCATTTAGTTTCTGCACTTTTCTTTTATTCATTTGCATCTGGTTGTTTAAGAATCAACTTAAAAAACTTGATAATTATAGAACACTGATTCACCCCCCCCCCCCTTTCAGTGTTCATTGATTCCAACAATTGGTATCAGAGCCTAGTTCCTCCAAGGAAACCTAAAAACTTGAGGAAGATCTGGGAGATTGAATCAATGGACTCTGGTTTGCAGAAGCAACTTATTGTGGTACTTGAAGACCTAGATGCAACAAGGAAAGAAGCAAGTAGCTTGAGAAGAAATCCGAGTGATGCTAAAAATTTCATTGAGTCATTGAAAGAGAAAGTGAACACATCCAGAGAGAAGAGAAAGGAGTTGATGGACAAATTCAAGGAGAAAGAAGATCAAAGCATTGATGATCAAGTTTTGAAAGACAAGACAGATGAATGTGAAAAACTTTCTAGAGATAATGTGATGCAGAGCCCTGCCCATACACCTTAGGAAAAACCCAAACAAGGTTACACTTCTAACCACTCAAATGATTATAAGGGACCTGCAAGGAAGGACTCCACACCTTGAATGAAACTACACACAAGTTCACTAGGCTTGGGCCTACTCAAGAAGAATAAATGCCTCAATACCTACCCTACACCATCCTATGACACCCTGCTCCTAAGGGAATAGGATTTGGCTCATTTATGGCCATTAGAAACTAGTCCAAGCATTGGTTTTTGGATTAGACCCCAATTCCTTATACCTCCTTTAGAAACCTACCCCCTAGGCTTGTAGCCCTATTTGGTGATAAAATGGATCTTAACTCCAAAATGTTCCATACACCCATACAAAAAAATTACCATTTCAAACACCCTTTTGGAAGTTGTACTGATCCCCAAAATGGTTTGACCTGGTCTGCAATTACAAGGTCTAATCCCTTTAGAGGCCAAGAGACCTAATAGGGGCAACAATCAATGAACACAAATTGGAAAAGTAACTATATGGGAATGTGGATGATGGTTATTAACCTTTAATTCCAGGGTTTCATGCCTGGAATCCACCACTATGACATTTTATGATGATTGTCTCAAATCTTGTCCTAGGTAGTCACATAGAGATGCCTACCTATTTTTTCTCCTTTCTCCACACAACCAAGTTTCCCCTGCAAAAAACCATGAAAAATCTAAATTACAGAGGCTTATCCTACATCCCTCCAAAGGAAGAGTCTTCTAATGGACTAGAATGCAAGATAAGGCCATGTTTGTCTAAAATCCTCTCCAAACCCTCAAATTCTAAATTGCAGTCAGAAGAATGGAGGGTTCTTTCTACTCCGGTACAATTAGGACTTTAGACCACCAACAAAAAAAATCTATTTCACTCCTTTATCTAGTCCATGGATGGTGGGATTCAAATCAATCTGTACAAGCATGTGCAACTCTCACAAACTCAAAATTTATTGGAAAATAGTAGTATTTAGTGTTTTATTGCTTCACAAACTTTAATTACAACAACAAAAACCTTGGGAATCATGTCCACAAGGGTTATAAAAATATCCAATGGTTTCCCACCAAATTTGGAGTAGGTTTATAGCTGTTGAAAGGTTTCCCCCAACTGAATTTCAAAAAGTTGCACTTTTGCACTCAAAAGTTGCATTTTTCAAAAGTTGCAATTTTGCACAAAATGTTGTCAAACTTGCTAAGGTTGGAATCCACACACATGTGTCAACCAAACACTCATAAAATATTTCTAAAAAACCTATCAAACACAAAACTAAACCATTTACTACCCCTATTGACCACATTCCCAATTGGCTTATAAAATTGCCTAATTGGTGACATGGGCTTACATGATGGGGTTTATTTCATACATGAAACACAAAACACACTAAGACACTCTAATGATCCTATTCTTCATCCTTAGGGTCATGATTTGAGTGTTTATGAGGTTCCCCTGCACCATACTCCCTGAGAGAAGAGATCTCAAGCCCACTTGAGATCAAAGTTTGTAAATCTACACCATGGTTGGATATTTGCTCACTTGTCATCCAAACTGCCTTAGAGCATGGTTTGTCCTACCAATCCACCAAGTACACAATTTACTCCTTGTTCCTTGTCTTCTTTGTGACTCTAGTGTCTAACACTTTGCTCACCTTAGGTGATTCATGCCTTGTAATGTCATTGTCTACTGCAACCTGCATTGGTTCCTCCCCTTCATTGTCACTACCTTTGAAAAGTGTAAGATCACACACATTAAAAATGGGTGATAATCCAAGATCAGGAGGAAGTTGGATCTCATAGGCATTTTGTTCATATTTATTCAATATCTGACATGGTCCAATCTTCCTCTGCACAAGCTTGGTGCATTTGCCTTTTGGGAGTCTCTCCTTCTTCAAATGTACCCATACCAAATCCCCAACACTAAATTGTACATCTCTCTTTTTCTTATCACCATGAGCCTTATTCTTCACTATAGAATGTTCGAGATGAGACTTCACTTGGTCATGCACCTCTTTAATTGTTAATGCAAAAGCTTCACCATCTACACTAATGGCCTCTTCCTTAGGTAAATCCCTTAACTCCAATACTCCCCTTGGGTGGATGCCATATACAATCTAGAAAGGAGACTTTCCTATGCTCCTATTGATGGTATCATTGTAAGAGAACACTACATGTGATAGTATACTATCCCATTTTTCTCCATGTTGCCTTGTCAAACACCTTAATAGGTTTCCCAATGACCTATTAACAACTTCAGTTTGCCCATCCATTTGAGGATGGTAGGTTGATGAGAAAGCTAGGTTAGTTCCCAAATTCTTCCAAAGGGTCCTCCAGAAGTGACCTATGAACTTCACATCTCTATCTGAAACAATGTTTAGGGGAAATCCATGTATCTAGACTATCTCTTTGAAGAATAGGTCTGCAACATATGATGCATCACAAGAAGTCTTACATGACAAGAAATGAGCCATTTTACTAAACCTATCCACCACTATAAAGAAATTGTCAAATCCCCTCCTTGTCTTAGGAAAACCCAGCACAAAGTCCATACTTATGCTCTCCCATGGCCTAGAAGCAATGGGTAAAGGCTGATACAAACCTGCATTTGTGGACTTACCCTTGGCTTTCTGACATATTACACTTGTTTTCACAAACTTCCTTACATCTGCCTACAATTTAGGCCAGTAATAATGCCTCTTCACAAGGTCTAGGGTCTTGTCAAGGCCAAAATGACCTGCCATGGCTCCACAATGCTTCTCCCTAATGATATTCAACTTGATGGAACACTTAGGAATACACAATTGCACTCCTTTCAACAACAATCCATCTTGTATCAGAAATTCAGAAAACTCAATATGATACGTCTCACCAAAGGTTTAACATACCTTGTATATCTCTCCAAAGTCTTCATCAACATCATACATACTCTTCAAGGAATCAATGCCAACACTCTGCATCTTGATTTGATTGACTTTTAAGACCCACCTGCTCAAAGAATCTGCAACTTTGTTCTTGAATCCCTTCTTGTGTTTGAGGGTGAAGGTGAAGGCTTGTAGGGTCTCTACCCACTTCATGTGCTAGTGGTTTAGCTTCTCTTAGTTGTTTATGAAGCTGAGTGCCTGATTATTAGTAAAAACTATGAATTCCTTAGGCAATAGATAGTGCCTCCACTTCTTCAAAGACTGTACTAGAGCATACATTTCCAAGTCATAAGATGAGTATCTTTTCTTGGCATCATTTAGAAATTCACTGAAAAAAGCAATAGGCCTTCCTTCCTAACTAAGAATTGCCCCAATAGCCATGTGGCTTGCATCACATTCCACCTAAAATATCTTGTTGAAGTCTGGTAAGGCAAGGACTAGTTGTTCTGCAACCTTCTTCTTCAATGTTTCAAATGAATCATCTACCTCTTTGGTCCAACTAAACCTGCACTTTTGTCCTCCCTTTATGGTGTCAAGCATGGGTGCACAAACATGACTAAATCCTCTTATGAACTTCCTATAAAAGGTTGCTAAACCATGGAAGCTTCGGACATCATTCATAGTCTTAGGTGTTGGCCAATATAGTATAGCACTCACTTTTTCTTGGTCCATTTTCAACCCACCTTGTGAGATTATGAAACCCAAGTAGATGATCTCCTCCTACATGAACAAACACTTATCCAAATTGATCATTAGTTGATCTTCATGTAACCTCTTGAGATTCATATCTATGTGTTTGAGGTGGTCTTGCCTTGTGTGACTGAAGATAAACATATCATCAAGGTATACTATGACAAATTTTCCTATGAATTCCACCAAGACTTCATTCATCAACCTCATAAATGTACTAGGGGCATTGGACAACCCAAATGGCATAACTTTCCACTCATGAAACCCCTCATTGGTTTTAAAAGTTGTTTTCCATTCATCCCCTGGCCTTATTCTAATATGATGGTATCCACTTTTTAGATCCATTTTGGTGTACTTAGCACTCCCCAAGAAATCAAGTAAATCCTCTATCCTAGGGATTGGGAACGTATACCTTGTAGTTATCTTTTTTATGGCCCTTGAGTCTATACAAAGACTGCAACTGCCTTCTTTATTGGGTGCAAGGACAACAAGTACTGCACATGGGCTTAAGCTCTTGCCAATCAATCTAATTCAAGCAACTCTTCAATCTGCCTTGCCATTTCTACATTCTGGTTTGGAGTGAGTTTGTAGGCTACTTTGTTTGGGAGAGTAGATCCACGGATCAGATCTATGCAATGAGTGATGTCTTTCACTGGTGGTAGGGATCTTGGTATTCCATCTAAGATGATGCCTTGATGTTTATCAAGCAACTATCTGATTGCAGGGTCTATGTGCTTCTATCCTCCTTTCTTTTCCGCATACTTCTCTTTGCTTGTCACCTTGGGGCTAGGCATGAGGGCATAGCAAATTGCACCTTTCTCTGCAATCTCCTTCACGAATGGTTTACCTTCTACCATCAGCACCTTGGCATCCTTGCCTTTTGATTCCATCTCTTCCTCTATCAAAGGTAAGAGTTCTATCACCTTACCATCCTTGGTGATTGAGTAGGTATTTCTTAACCCATCATCATGAGCTTTCAAGTCATACTACCATGGTCTCCCAAACAAGAGATGGCATGCATCCATTTTGGCTATGTCAAATAGCAATCTATCCTTGTATGATCCAATCTGAAACTCCACCCAAGCCTACTCTTCTACCATTGCTTTCTGATCTTGGGTGAGCCATGAGACCTTGTAGGGGTAAGGATGAGGAAACTTTCTAAGTTTAATTTTCTCTACCATTTCAAGTGATACAAAATTTTCAGTGGATCCAGAGTCTATCAAGACCTTGCATATCTTTCCTCCTGCCATGCAAGTGGTTTTGAATAGAGATTTCCTTTGTGTACCCTCTATGTCAGGTACCTTCATGGTGGTTATTATTGTCCTCATCATCAGAGCCTCTCCTCTTTCAGGATAGCCATAGATATCTATAGCATTAACACTTTGATAAGTGTTTGCACTTGCCATGCTTTGACAATCAGATTCTTGCACCAAATTGCTTCTCCTTTCTCTCATGGAGCTAGAAGCTTTCTCCGGACACCTATTGGCCATGTTCCCTTCTTGGTTGTAGTTGTAGCACCTTGGAGGTCCTCTGCCTTGGGATCTTCCTCCAGAGGGTGGTCTTCTACCCCTAAAGTTCCCTCTTGGATTCTAGCCCCCTCCTTGGTTGTAACTTCCCTCTCCTCTATTGCCTTGTTGGTTAGAGTCTCCCTAGTAGCCAAAACCATTTCCTCTACCTCTAAAAGGGCCTCTTCCCCCTCTTTGTTATCTCCCTTTACCTCTGCCATTTTGTTCCTGCCTCCTCTTCAGCTTCTCATCCACCTTGAGTGCCAATTGAAAGCTCTTTTGGACTGTCTCTAGGGTGTGGAGATTCAAATATTCTTGGATTGTAAATCTCAACCCATTGAGATATCTTGCCACTTTCTCATCTTCACTCTCTTTCACCTTGGTCCTCACACACAACTTCATGAACTCCTTGGTATAGGAACTCACGTCCATCTCCTTTTGTTTCAAATTTTGTCTCCTCTTATGCAATTGGATATTGTAGTCCACTGGGACATAGGCCTCTTTCACCAAGGCCATCATCTTCTTCCATGTAGCCACTCTTCTCTTTCCATTTTTCACCCTCTCATCTTGGTTGAAATTCCACCAAGTTAGTGAAGCCCCTTTCATCTTGGATTGGGCCATCTTCACTCTCTGGTGGTCTGGTATGTCTTCACTTTCAAAAAAATTGTCCAAGGAGTCTATCCACTCCATCACTATATCAGGCTGCATCTTGCCTACAAATACCGACAGATCCATCTTCACATCTATTGTTCTTCTCTCCATGGACTTGAGGAAACTCACCAGGGGTCTCTATTCTGTAGGAACCTCTAGCTCTTCTATCCTAGGGATCTCCTCTTCATCCCCTTCTTCTTCAAAGTCTCTCTCTTCCCTCTCCACTCTATCCTTCAACCAGTCTATCTCATTTATAAAAGGCCTGATTCTTAGCCCTGACTTCTTTTCTCTCTGCCATCTACTTCTTCACTAGGACATTCAACTCAACATCGGTCATTCTTGAAGGTGCCTCTTGGAATCCCTCTTCTTCTGACATCTTGTCTTCTCCTTCTATCCAAAGAACACTCCTATGCTCTAATACCACTTCATGCAGAGCCCTGCCCACACACCTCATGACAAGCCCAAACAAGGCTAGACTTCTGACCCCTCAAATGATCACAAGGGACATGCAAGGAAGGACTCTGCACCTTAAATGAAACTACACTCAAGATGACTAAATGCCTCAATACCTACCCTACACTATCTTATGACACCCTGCTCCTAAGGGCATAGAATTTGGTTCATTTATGGCCATTAGAAACTAGTCCAAGCATTGGTTTTGGGATTAGACCCCAATTCCTTATATCTCCTTTAGAAACCTACCCCTAGGCTTGTAGCCCTATTTGGCGATAAAATAGATCTTACCTCCAAAATATTCCATACACCCATACAAAAAAATTACCATTTCAAACACCCTTTTGGAAGTTGTATTAATCCCCAAAATGGTTTGACCTAGTTTGCAATTACAAGGTCTGATCCCTTTAGAGGCCAAGAGACCTATTAGGGGAAATTAGGCCTATTTTCCAAAGCAACTACCAATCAATGAACACAAACCCTCAAATTTTGGGTTGCAGTCAGAAGAATGGAGGGTTCTCTCTACTCTGGTAAAATTAGGACTTCATACCACCACCAAAAAAAATCTATTTCACCCCTCTATCTACTCCATGGATGGTGGGATTCAAATCAATCCGTGCAGGCACGTGCAACTCCTGCAAACTCAGAATTTCTAGTAAAATTGTAGTATTTAGTGTTTTATTGCTTCAAAAACTCTAATTACAACAACAAAAAACCTTGGGAATTGTGTCCACAAGGCTTATACAACTCTCCAATGGTTTCCCACCGGATTTGGAGTAGGTTGGAGCCATTGAAAGGCTTCCCCCAACTAAATTTCAAAAAGTTGCACTTTTGCACTCAAAGTTGCATTTTTCAAAAGTTGCAATTTTGCAATTTTTCACAAAATATTGTCAAACTTGCTAAGGTTCGAATCCACATACATGGATCAACCAAAAACTCATAAAACATGTCTAAAAAACCTATCAAACACAAAACTAAACCATGTACTACCCCTATTGACCACATTGTCCCAATTGGCTTATCAAATTGCCTAATTGGTGACATGGGCTTACATGGTGGGGTTTATTACATACATGAAACACAACACACACTAAGACACTCTAATGATCCTAGTCTTCATCCTTAGGGTCATGATTTGAGTTTTGATGAGGTGCCCCTGTACCATAATGCAATCCTAAAGAATGAAATGCAATCCATTGTGATGAAGCTGACAAAGGAGATTGAAGATATGAAGAAGAATGAAGAAAGTCTGACTCAATCATTGAAGGATAGATTTAATTAATGTTGTAGATTGAATCATGAAAATGACCAGCTAAAGCTTGAATTAATATAGTCTAATAATAATGAGCAAGAGCTTTAGAGACAAATCATAATTCTTAGAGATGAACTTACCACTGCTAATGAGTACAAAGAAAAATTCAACGCTAGCTTAGCTATGCTGGATGAAATGCTATAAAGTTAGAAGATTAAAGGTGATATGGGAGGATATGGATATGAGAAAGGAGAAATATCTAGATCTTGTCAAAGAAATCATTAGAAGAACAAGAAACCTCCAGTAAGGAAACCTAATGCTTATAAATTCAATGGTAAATGCTTTGTTTGCAATAAATTTGGTCATATGGCAATTCAATGCAGAAATAGAGCTAATGAGAATAATTCATCATTCCCCAAACAATGTTTCAATTTCAATAAATATGGTCATAAGTCAGTTGAATGTAGAAGTATGGTAAATAGGAGAAATCTGAGATTTTATGCTTTTGGAAGATTTGGACATATTGCTAGCCAATGTAGATATAGAGGAAATCAAGGCAATTTCAGGCCTAATCAGAGAAACAACATTACTTACTATGCTTGCAACAAATCTGATCATATTGCAAAATACTATAGAAGCAAGATTGTGAGCAAGAATGCTCTGACAGACAAGAACAAAGAAGATGAAAAGGGAAAAGCTAAGGTTGAACATATCAAAGAGTAGCACAAGAAGATGTGTGTAAAGAAATATTATTCAAATACAGTAGATGAGTCCACACCTCATTCTGGTGTTGGATATTCATCCTTTACTTAAGGCGTTTGGCCTTAGGGGGAATTTTTTCATGAAGATCTAGAACACTCCTTTCTGAGATCTATAACTGATTGTGGAAGGTTGTAGAAGATTGTATATGTTTGTGCAGATGATCCTGAGAGAGATATGAAATATTTCATGTCAATTTGAGGCTCCAATACAATATCTATGAGATTCAGAGTGTTTGGGAGAACTTTAGGGTTGAGCATTTATTGCACCTTAAAGTTAGGTATTCAAAAGATAAAACAACATTTTAACTTTCATTTCTCACATTGTGTTCGAAGAGAAAGAGTAGAAGAGTGTGGCGAAGAAGACTGGGTAGCTAAACTAGAGCTTGTGAGGATTCGGTGAAGATTTCTTGCATCCAGTAGAAGTCAAAAAGGTATTTTCTGAAGTTTGAGATATTTTTTCATAACCTAGAAATCGATAATGGCATCATCTGATTGGTGTGGTGACTCCATTGGTATTTGAGATTACAGATAGGGCAAGGCTTAAATTCAAGAACCATCCATACAAATCAATGGAAAATGATCGGAATGAAGCATTTTTGTCTATTTCATATGGGATTTTGCACGTTGAAGATATTAGGGCATATATCCATTACAATA
The DNA here is from genome assembly GCF_030272615.1 of Cryptomeria japonica. Taxonomy (NCBI): domain Eukaryota; kingdom Viridiplantae; phylum Streptophyta; class Pinopsida; order Cupressales; family Cupressaceae; genus Cryptomeria; species Cryptomeria japonica. Next base: position 532,661,870 of record NC_081414.1, read on the forward strand.
TCGAGGAGCTTGGAAACACTTAAATACTATCACTATACACCAAGCATATGATAGATGGTATGGGAAACCTAAAACAACATTTCAAGCCTCTACAGGATAAGGGTTTCATTTAGTTTGTGAACTTTTTGGTTTTCGATAAACCCAAATGGGCTAGGTACATTTTGAGTAGGATACATGATGAATTTATATGGCTTCATAAACCATAAAAGATCACCAAGAGTGAAATACAAGCGGTGACATGTTTGAATGCAACTGGTGAAGTTCCTAGTTTGAGAAATGCACTGAACACAAAAGTGACAGAGGTAACCGGTTCCGAGCATGATATTAGATCGATGACAATAAGTGATATTATTGAGTATGATGTCAAATTCTCCTCCATGGTGATAGGGTATAAAGTATATCAATCTAGTAGGGAGAAATTAGTCTCTGGTACTGTAATATATGCAGCCTATCAAATTCTTAAAGAAGATAAGTTATATGATCTATGTGGAGTACTTCTAAGCGAGCTTATGAGAAAATTGAAGAAGATAAAGAAGGATAAAAAACATGTTTTTAAGTTTGGTACTTTGATTGTCTGTTTGGCCTTCTACTTTATGAAGGAGATCCCCGATGTAGGCAAAATTCAATGGGCATATGACAAACTAGTGGGGGTGCAAATTAAAAAATCTTTGAAAGGATTAGGAGATGCTTACACATAGAAATTTATTCTATGGAGTTATTTCCAATTATTCCAAGGCATGATATAGAGTAGGGAAAGGATCTTAAAGGATACTATAGAGAAGTATGAGGACACCATATGCTTCATGGTGGAAATTGACCAATGCCTAGTGGAAGCTGTTGAACCAAGAATAGTATGGATCATTTCCATGGGGTATGAAGTTTATGCAAATACTCTTGATATGTATGTTCAACATGTTTTGAGTAAGTTGGTGGATGGAAAGGAAGAGATATTTGGAGCTTATAAAGAGAAAATTTTAAGTCTGTACTCCTAGTTCACTAAGCCCAAAATGCAGAAGAGAGTGAGGAAATAAGTAGAACAACTTGCTTAAGGTATGGGCATTACCAATGAAGCAGTTCGTAGGGCTCGAGAGTAGAACATTATGAAAGAGGAGGACATTGTAAAACCTAAGAAGACAGAACCTACCTCAGTTCCTCCTAAGCCAAGGCAAACAAAGTCAACACCCTCCTTCGGTGCTCAAAAGCATGTTCCTCCACCAAAGCCTCTGACTAAATCATCTGATGGAGATGAGAAGAGGAATAAATGGAAGCTAGAAAGAGTCTATGTGGCAGCCACTATTGAAGAAGAGACAAAATATGATGAAGTAGTGAGGGAAGTGAAGAAGACTACTACCTCTGCCAAGGTAGTCAAGAAGCCACCATCCTGTGAAGGTCAGCCAAGCAAGAAGCCAAAACTTGGTGTTGATCAATCTGAAAGACCTTATTCTAGAAAGAAGCCCAAGTTTGATCTTGATGAAGCTATGAAGTCTCGAAAACTTGAAGGTAACTACACTATTGTGCACCCAATTTCACTAAGTCGTATTGTTGATGAAGTAGTCAAAGAAGGGAATTTAAAGCATATATCTGAAAATTATGAGAATTGTGATGATACTGATCATAGTGAATGTATATAGTAAAGCCCTGATAGAATTATCATCCATAATTCCAAAGGGTTTATATGATATTTTGGATGCCAGAAGGCATATGACTAGTCTTGAAGATTAGAGAATAAAAGAATATGTATTGGTTAATTTGTTCTTTGTGATTTCTAAGAGTGAAGTTGACAAACTTCTTAGCCTTGCAAAGAGTAGATTTAGAAGTAAAACCAAGTTGAATAAGATAATGTTTGGAAAAGTTGCTGAAGTAGCCAAGGAAACAAAAACAATTTTGAAACAAGTTTTCAAAGAGCATAAGTATGAGATAAATCTAGTGAAAGATGACACCATTTTAGAAGTACATACATAGGATAATGCCTATATTCTGGATGAGCAAAATAATGAACAAGCAACAATTAGAGATAATACTGATAATCAGAAGGTTACAGACTCCGGTGAAGATGATCAAACTCCTCTGGTGACAAATGTTGAATTAGAGAAGAATGTTGAGGAGGTTGGAAGTGAGAAAGGTGAAGATACAAAGAAAGGTGAAGAGGCATTGAAGGAGAAGGTTGGAGATAAGATTAAAAAGATTCTAGTGGTAAGAGACACTATGGACAAGGGAAAGAAGATTATCACCGACACAGATCTCACCAAAGGACCTATTGATCTTAACTCTCTATCTCTGATCCAAGCACTCTAGCTTGCAACACTTGCACGACCAAGGCAAGTGAGGACATTGAAATATTACTCTGAGGATAAAGAACACATCTATGGCTACAAGTATGTTGGAGAAAATTTTGCCATCATTTAAGAAAGATATAGGAGACTCGCCCTTTTGTAAGCTAACTATGTTAAAGTCAGTGGATTCTCATTGTGTATCTTTAGAGAAAGCTACTGAAGGAAAGGTTGTTAAACAATTTAATGCTATGTGGTTAAGAAATTTTTTGAAAATGGTTAAAGGTGATAGGGTTATTTTGACTTCTAGTTTGAAGGCTATTCAAGAAGCATTGGACGAAGGTGGTAAGATATATAAATCATGTCTTCTTTTGCCTAAGTTTACAATTGAGATTGATAAGAAGATTAAATAATGTGAAGGGTAGTTAGCCGGTATTTCTCAATATTTTGCCTCCCAATCAGTTTTTTCTAGTAATCTTGAAGCTCAACTAATGGCTCCACTTGACAAAATCAAGAGCCTTAATCAGGAAAAGGATAGAGTAGTTGGTTGAGTGGGAGAACTATAGAATCTAATCACTCCTCGGTTGGATACCTTGCTGAGCAGACAACAAGATGCTATGAATTCTCTAAATAAGAGTGTTCCTTCAGATCTGAGAGGAGATATTAAGATGCATGCCTATCTTTTTAGAACTCTCATAATTTTTTTGGAGAACTTGAAGAAAGGTTGGGATGATCACCTGCAATCCCCGAAGACCATTTTTGCAGATATTTTTAAATTTCTGTAAGTTATTGAGTATACCCTTGTACATAAATTTTGGTAGATACCTACTATTTCCATTGATGTCAAAGGGGAAGAGAGGAATGAAAAATGATGTATATTCTCAGGGTGAGCTTGTGGAGTTGTTGATTTTGTAGTTTTGAAGTTTTGCAGTATATGACAGTTTTGGACTTACAGTGACATTTTTCATCAAGTGTTGCCATCAATGCCAAAGGGGGAGATTGTTGGAAAAAGACACTATACCAATTGAGTTAAGTGCATGAGGAATTTTTCAAGGTTGTCACTAATGGAAAATTTGATCAGAAATCACATTCAGTTTATGCAGAATCGATCTATCAAAATTTTTAATATTCATTTTTCTTAAGTTTGGAAGGTGGAATATAGTATGCAGTAGAATATGAATACATTGAGTAGAAATCAATTTTGGTTGTATATTTTGGGTTGCGGTGGAAGAGGTAGTTGATTGGATGTTCGAGACAACTTGATTCACAATCCTAGCCTCCGGTATTGATTCTCGTGCATGATTGAAGATTTGATATTCGGTAATTCAAGAAGAGCATAATTATTTTGGTGTAGCGTGTTATGTAGAATCTTTGGGATGATTTTTGTGATTGGTTTTGAGTTTGAGGTGGTTGAGAAAAGATATGTGAAACTTTTTATCAATTTGATTAGGTCTACATATGGATTTGTAATCATATTGAGCCGCCCTATTATTACACATTTCATGTTGTGTGTTATGTGGTTTTTAGGTTGACATGGAATTGATTTAGTCTGATGGTGCAGATGTATAAAACCGATTTATTTGTGCATTTTGGCATGAGATGTGAGTGTGTGAAGTTTGTATGAGCATTGGTGCATAGTTTCACATGTGCTATCATTAGATTGGTGCTCTGGTATATGATAGAGCTACAAAATAAAGTGTCGTGAGTGTGAAGTAGAGTACATGCAACTGCAACACAAACACTCAATAGATCATTACAAGCATGGTTAGAAAATTGAAATCAAATGAAAGATAAACCATGGAAAAGCAACCTATCACCTCCTAAGAAATGCGAGTGTGGATTTTCTCTCAGATCTAGATGAGCAATCCCAGTGACTTGACTATACCAAGACGAAGGATTTAAAATGATATGATGTGCAAGCTAGATGAATGCATGATTAAACTATATTGATCCAAGAAGCTAATTATGCTAATGATATGCATGATTATGCTAAATGATAGATGCAATTAAGCTAGATGGGAGATTGATTATGCTATATGATTAAGAAATTATGCTAGAAGATTATCAAATTAAGCTAGATCTAAGATGCAATAAATCATAACAATGCTAAACTAGAATGCTAGAAATGATATGCCTATAATAACAATGCTTGAGATGGGATCCATTATGCTACAAGATGGGGGATATTAATAGGATTTCCAAGGCGAGGGGTCAAGTGGTAGGAATAAACGATCAAGATTGAATATGAAGATATCACAGGTCAAATTAGAGGAGGTTGGAGAAAAGGTTGGAGGGAGGGACACTTGTCATCTTTGTGGTGACAAGTGTCAAGGAATCTTTCTCACAAGAGGGTAAGTGTCCAAGGGAAGAGACATGTAGAAAAAGTGCCATGTGTCTCAAGGGGAGAATATCCAACCCATAGGAGGTTAAGATAAGGAGGTTAGGATGTGCAAGATAGGATAGGGTTAGTTAAACCCAAGATTAGGTGGAATGGGTTAGGTTAGGGGGTGGTTAGATGTTAGGAGGCATGTGGGAAATTTGAATTTAAAAATTCAAATAATAGGAAAAGGCTAATTAACTTTCAAAAAACTCATAAATTGATTTGTTTTAATTAATTAAAGGATTATAAGAATGAATTAAATGGGGGGAGGATTAATTAATTTAGATTAATTAATCAAAGGGGACTATTGAAATGAACTTATTAAATAAATCCTTAGATTTATCAATAAGCAGGTGAATGAGGAATTTAATCAAATTGCTAATGAATTCAATTAAATTGGGAAGGGAGATTAATTAAATATATTTCTTATTTAATTAATTATCTTCAGACCATTTTTTAGGTGTACACATTTTGCCCCTCTTTGAAGCGAGGTGTGATGATGCGTCAATTCAAAGAATAATCTCAATTTGATGATGTTGATGTGATATTGGTTTGATAGGATGCTCCAGCCATTGAGTGCTGAATTGTGATACGATGATGCCCCCTTGAGAGATCAATTGAGATAATTGACCTTTAGAGTGTTTGGATCTTGCAAAATTGATTTCTCGATTAGAAATGATTTAACTTCTGCAACATTGATTGATAAAAGTATGAGTTCTTCGATCACTGTGATGTGGGTCTTGATGTGATGATTGATAGAGCTTGATTGAATTGATAAGACTAATGAGATTAAGATCAAGTCTGGTTTTAGGAATGACACTTCTTGTATAAGACAAAGATGATCAAAGAATATGTTTTCGGGAAGGATACATCCTGTATAAGACATGATAGAATGGATAAGATGAGATGGGTTGATAGAATTGATAAGATTGATTGGATAAAGAACTATCATTTTATTGATATCCTGTTGTAGGAAGATTCAAATGTGCAGATGTTGGTACATTTGAGGGATTACCATAAGATTCTCTCTGGGTTGACAACATCTAGAGAGAGATGAGTCATCATTCTGATTATGTACACACCTATGATGCTACATTGATAATTCCTATGAGAGATTTGACCTTGGATAAGATGAGCTTTTGTGATCCTATGCAAGAATGAAATGCAAGATAAATGAAAATGAAACACAATGCTGTGATCAGACCAGTCACTGGGTTATTGCTTTGTGTTATCATTGAGCTTTTTCAAATGTGGGAAGTGAGTGCAAACATCGATGGTATAATTGAACCATGATGACCTGAGCACTACTCTCCTGGATTTTGATATTGCAAGTTAGCATAAGCATCAAGGTATAATTGAACCAAGATGATCTGAGTGTTGGTTGCATAAAATAAGTAGTATTAACCATTCTTATATGCAAATTGGAAATGTCTTTGATGATACTCTGATGATCATGTCCTGAGACAAACTTGCACATATTAATGATTAAGTTACAGACATCAGACAAGAAAAATATTATGTTCCTTCCTTCTTCCTCTAGTCAAAGACATCTTGGAGTCACTCAGAAATAATGATAGCAAAAATCAAGATAGATAAGTTGAACCAAAGTTTTAAAATCATTAGTCAAAAGAGATCATCTATTGATATGTGTGTGATGTTCTTAGACTGACATGTGATAGTTTGATGGTTGACAAATTGATCTTGTATGCAAATTGGAAATGTCTTCTATGATACTCTGATGATCATGTCCTGAGACAAACTTGCACATATTAATGATTAAGTTACAGACATCAGGCAAGAAAAATATCATGTTCCTTCCTTCTTCCTCTAGTCAAAGACATCTTGGAGTCACTCAGAATAAATAATAGCAAAAATCAAGATAGATAAGTTGAACCAAATTTTTAAAATCATTAGTCAAAAGAGATCATCTATTGATATGTGCATGATGTTCTTAGACTGACATGTGATAGTTTGATGGTTGACAAATTGATCTTGTATGCAAATTGGAAATGTCTTCGATGATACTTTGATGATCATGTCCTGAGACAAACTTGCACATATTAATGATTAAGTTACAGACATCAGACAAGAAAAATATCATGTTCCTTCCTTCTTCCTCTAGTCGAAGACATCCTGGAGTCACTCATAAATAATGATAGCAAAAATAAAGATAGATAAGTTGAACCAAAGTTTTAAAATCATTAGTCAAAAGAGATCATCCATTGATATGTGCGTGATGTTCTTAGACTAATATGTGATAGTTTGATGGTTGACAAATTGATCTTGTGTTCAATGTTGGATGTGTCTCAGTTTTACTTGACAAGAGTTGTCTAACTATTGTTCTACCTATTTGATGAAGCTCTAAATGATGGAAAATTTTACCCCTAGCTAGGTGCAGAATTTTGTTCCAAGCCTAGAAACAAATTTATTATGATAAACCCAATGATCCAAACCATGGTGAGAAATCAGCCACAATGTCCGCGTATGTACAAAGGCTTATTTGTGGATATGAATAACACTGATGGAAAATGAAATGCAAGGTGAAGGATGCATGAACTAATAGATGGAAGAGCTAGCCGACAGATAACACCTATTGCCAGGTTTTCACCATCTATTTTTATTGCACTTTTTTCTCATATTTGATTTTTTTTTTTCTGTTTTCGTTGTTTTTGTATTTTCTGATTTTCCATTGTTTTTTAATTTTTTTGCTTTTTCACTATTTTTGGATTTTTCTGCTTGTTCACTACTTTTTTTTTTTCACGTTTTTCACTTTTTGGGGATTTTTCTTCTTTTTCAGACATAAAACTTCTTCAAATGCATTCTATTGATGTGTTCTTCAAGTTGATCTCCATATGGCATTGATAGTTGATAGGCTCCTGACCCAAATATTGTTGTGACCACAAACAGACCCAACCAGTTTGGTTCAAAATTACCTTTATTTTCTCGAGCTGCCTGGTTGCGTGGATTTTCCTTTAGTACTAGTTCTCCAACTTGAAAAGCTCTTGGTTTGACCTTTTGATTATAACCTTGGCACATTCTTTGCTGATACACCTTTAAATGATCAAAGGCATTTTGTCTTCATTCATGGATCAGTTCTAACTCTTGTAGTCTAGATACTCATTGTTCTTCATTTGGGATAAGGCCTTTTAATGATACTCATAGATAAGGTATCTCTACTTCTATTGGCAGTATTTCTTTTGATCGATAGATAAGAGAGAAAGGTGTGGCACCTGTTGGTGTGCGAATACTAGTACGGTAGGCCCATAGAGAAGGGTTCAATTGAATATGCTAATTTCTGCCAGCATCATTTACTATCTTTTTGAGGATTTTTCAGAATAGTTTTGTTTGATGCTTATGCTTTCCCATTTCCTTGGGGATAGTAGGGCGTGGATAATCTGTGTTGGATCTTGAATTTCTCACATAGCTCTTATACATCCTAGTTCTAGAACGGTCACCCATTATCAGTGATAATGGTCATGGGTAATGCCATAGCAACATATGATGTAGTTCAATATAAATGCAACAATTTGTTTTCTTGTGATATTTGTTAGAGGTAATACCTTAATCCATTTTGTGAAATATTTTGTAGCTACAAGGATGAATTTGTGGCCATTGGATGAAGGAGGATGTATCTTTCCTACTAGATCAAGAACCCATTGGTAGAGAGGCCAAGAGGTTGCCAAAGCATGAATTAATTTTTCATGGATCTGACATTGTTTGCATGTTTTAGCTATCTGAAAAGAATCTCATTCCATAGTTGGCCAATAATAGCCCAAGCATATGAGTTTTCTTGAAAGAGTAAGACCACTTTAATGAGTGCCACAAATGATGTTATGGACTTCATTTAAGCCCTTCTTAGATTCTTCTTTCTTGTGACATCTTAAAAGAGTATCATCCAGATCTTGTTTAAAAATGGTATCCTTGACAAGAGAATAATGGGAGGATTAGAGAATAAAGTTTCTCTTTTGGTTACTTGACAAGTCAGGAGGGAGGATATTATCTTTCAGGTATTATAAGTTTGGCCATAGTGGGAGGAAGCATTCCCAACAAGGTGATAAATAATTTGGAAATCAAGACAATTATGTACAGGGTAAAACAACTCTTCCACCAGGAATTCATAACATTCTTGATTTTCCTATGTCTGAAGTAGAGAAGCAAGTGTTGCCATGGCATCTACTGCTTTGTTGTCATTTCTCAGAATCTGCTCAAAAGTGATTTCTACAAAATACTTCTTGAAATCATCTACCATCTTCTTATAAGGCATTACCTTTTCATCATTTGTTTGATAATCATCATTAATTTGATTGATGATGAGGTGAGAGTCTCCAAAGACTTGTAGCTATGTAATGTTCCACTCTATGGCCATCTTTATTCCTATGACCAAAGGTTCATATTCTGTTGTATTATTGGTGCATGGAAATCTTAATTTGTATGCCTTTGGAATTGTATGACCTTATGGCGTGATGAATAGAATGCCTGCTCCTGATCCATGTTGTGTATATGAAACATCAAAGTACAATTTCCATGTCTTTGTGGTTGTTGTTATGATATCAACATCTATAAATTTAATATGTAAAGGATGATCATCTTGAAGTGGTACCTTTGTTAGTTGGTTTGCAATGAATTTCCCCTTGATAGCTTTTCTATCCGCATACTCAATATCAAACATGCTTAGGATCATGATCCATTTTGATAATTATCTTGTTAATGTCACCTTAATGAGAAAATACTTCAATGGATCAATTTTAGCAATCAACTTGATAGAGTGAGATAGTAGATAGTCTCTCCATTTTTGAGAAGCAAACACTACGGCCAAGCATGTTTTTTTGTGGTTGATACATATAGTTAACTGCCTCTATTGGTTTGATCAATATGGATGACCTTTCTTGATAGTACTCAGGTAAGGTGTCAAATCTCCCATCTTTTGGTGCCTCAAGGAGGTTTTCATCATTAGATGTGTCCTTTCTTTTTACTTTTTCTTGGTCTAATGTTGCCAATAAATGGTTTTCAGCATTAGACCTAATATTGTTCTCTTTATTTTCACTTTTGTGACTAAGAGATATGGTACCCACTTGACTGGAAGATGAGTTTTTGAAATCCCTAGTGAAATTTGTTGTAGGTTCAATTGCATTAAGATATAAGGATGTGGCATGGTCATTAGGAAAGGTATCAGTGACAACATGTCTTTCATTTTCCCAGTCAATAAGTTCAGGATGGATTAGAGGTAAGGGGTCCTTAGGTTGAGATGCTTCAAAGGTGTTAAGGGTCATGATAGAGATGTCAAAGTTTACGATATGTATTTCAATGTCTAGAATGATACTCTCATCAGAACGACCTCTCACAAGTAGCTTCTGATCATCCTCGATTAAGTCCAAGTCAACCGAATGTGATTCTAATTCAAGTGGACTAGTTCTTAACGTTTTCCCTGCATATGTATGAACTACATCGACACCTACATCTTCTTAAAAGAAATTTTTTGCAGTTAATTGTTCAGAATGATAGGAATCCCATTCCCATTAATTAAAATTTGTCTCACTTTCTGCTTACAATCTATAGATTTGTTCATATAGCATTTAATTTGTTTCTTCTATTTTTATTGCTATATCTTTTCTTCTCTCATATTTAGCTTCCTTTGGGCTGATGTTGAGTTTTGTCAACCTTGCTATCAGCTCTCCTTGATTTGTACTAGCTTCTTGTCTGTTTTGATTAGGAGTTAACTCTTCTTGGGAAGTGCCTTTAGTTTGTTTTTCCTGTTGATTAGAAGCTTTCTTCTTTTTCCATTTAATGTTTGCTTGTTCTCGTTGTTTGGCAGATGTTTCTTCTCTTTCAATTAAAATTTTCTCTTGTTTGTTCTCATGTTCATCTTTTTATTGGCTCAAAGATGTGTCCTCTTGTAGAGTAACTTGTCCATACCCTAAGCCCTATTTGTTTGTAGCCCACTGAGTATGAGGTTGTATAAATTCTAAGATACCTTATTTTATTTTTCCTACAAGATCCATTCCAATGTATCCCATTTTCTAAAGGATGTTAAATCCTTTTCCATATTTTTCTGTAGGTCTTCTGACATTGTTGATTTTTTGTTGAGCTTCTTCATCCTTATATAGCCATTGTAGCACATCTTTGTCCTTTGTTTCCTCCAATAAGGTCCCAACACTAACAAATGCTCCATCAAATATTGGAAGATGTTTCACAATTGGTTGTTGTTTAGAGTTTGATGGTTTTCCATAGGATTGAGGAGAAAGTGATAACTGTGATAGTGAATATTCTTCAATCTCGCAATCTCTTAGTTGCATTTGTTTTTCCATACTTGAAAAAATTGAGCCAAATGATTTTTCCTTGGATTATGTGTTTGAAGATGATGCCTCCCTATTGTGAGGAACAATGACCTCTTGAGATGGTTTAAATTACTACAATATTGGATTTGAATCTATTGAGATCATGATTTCTTGTCCATTATATGGAAACTTCAGGCACTGATGATATGTTGATGGAATAGCTTGTATGTCATGTATCCACAATCTTCCCAAAATTATGTTGTATAATAAGTCCAAGTCTAGAACTTGCCATGATGTGTCCTTCTATAAGGGTCCCACTCTGATGGGTAATATCACAATTCCTTTGGAGGAATTCTCTTCTTCATCATATGCTTTGATTGTGATCTTTTTTCGGGGATCAACTGTATCTTCAGAATAACCTAGAGCATGAACAAGACTTAATGAGAAAATTGAAGTCCTAATATATGGGGGAGTTCTAAGATGGATATTTGCGCGGGATTTTTTTTGTAGTTGATCCACTAGACTGTATTTTTTTGAAGTGGATGACATGTTAGTTGTAGGACCTGAAAAAACAACTTTGGCTTTGCTTCTTGTGATGGCATGAGTGGATTCTTCATATTGTTTCTCTTTAACCACAATCACATTTACCACATTGTCATATGCATGAGCATAGTTCACTTTTTCTTTACCTTTACCATTATGTGTTGCTGATGATTCACCCTTCTCATAGTTAGGAAGTGGAGTTTTGAAAGTTGTATGAGATTTGTTTGTTATATGTCCATCCACAATTATCACTCCATTATCAATCAAATATTGGATGACATGTTTCAACTGCTGACAATTATCCATTTGGTGTCCCTTGTTTCGATGAAAATCACAATAATGGTTGTCATTCCACCAAGAAGGTTTCACTTGGGGTTCAAAGTTTCTTCCTTCTGGCAAGGTAATTAACTTGTTTGCAAGAAGTGTCTTTAATTCTGACCCAAGTGGCTCACCAATGTTTGTAAAATTTATACGAATGAAATTATTGAAAGTTGATTTTTGGTGATTGTTGTTTTCTTGAGCCACTATTGAGTGATTGGATAAATTGAAAACTAGTTACTTTGGTTTTACATTGTTGTTATCCACTATCCCATTGTTGACAACATTTCAATTTCTATTCCAAAATTTGGGCTTATCATTGTTGTTGTTAGCATTGTTATTAGGAGGATGAACTCCTTCTTTGTAGAGCTTCAACCACCCTTCTTTACCATACCTTCCTCCATTCTGATACCATTATCAATCATCTTTTCAAAATTTTGATGATATTTCATTTTTAGATGATAGCTCATTGTTCGTTTGGATTATCAATGAATATGTTCATTTTCTCGTATTCTAGCACCGTACGAGGATATCGTGAAGCTAACCGTCTCCATCTTTGTAGAAACATCATGAAAGCTTCTCCACTCTTTTGTTTAGTATTACATAGGTCTAGCATTATGACCTCATGTTGTACATTGTAAGAGTATTGTGAAATAAACTTATCCACCGATTCTATGAATGATTTAATTTTAGGTGGAAGTTTAGAGAACCATTCCATAGCTAGTCCACTTAAGCTCTTTGGAAATAATCTCATCAGGTATATATCCTCATGTACAAACTCCATACTCATCGTGCAAAATTATTGTATTTGATCTCAGGGATCAATGCTTCCATTATATTCATCATATTTAGGAGTTTCACAACCTATAGGAAATGGTATCATGTTTAGATTTTTAGCACAAATTTCTTGAAGCAAATATCTTCTAATAGTTCCTCTCTGCATATCTTGAATATGTGTTTGCAACGTTTGTATTTGTTGTGTAAGAGTTGTGAGAGGTTATCAACATGATTTATCCTTGCATAACCATTAGTTTTCATTCTAGTATGATCTTGATCTCTTCTTATATCATCCTGACTCTTGTGTCCTCATTAGATTTGGCATTATTGAGAATTTCTACATCATCCTTTTTGGGAATGGAAGTTTCCTCATTAGTTCTTGTTCTATCAAGAATTGATGTGTCATCCTTTTTGTGACCGTAAATCTCCTCATGTCATTCATTATCATGAAAAGGGTCACTTCTCCTTTGTCCTAAATTTCTCATATCAAAATATTGGGGGAGTGTAACACCAGATTTTTCTAACATTAGGAAGTATTTTTCTTTTTCTCCCTCCAATATTTTCTCTATAAATTTATCTAATTTAGGATCTTGTTTGATTTCTTTGATATGTTGATCTGTTATGTCCTCTTCTTGTATTTCAATTTGGTATGCCATGTTCCTATGATCTTCAACTATTTCAAATGTTTCTATTTCCATTTTTGTGATCTTATATCTCTGCGCTCTAGTTAAAACAGGCATACACATGTGTTTAATATTGTGGAAGGATTTGATTGTCTAAAAGGTGTTTCGATAAGTGACTGACTGTCAATGTAGATATGATAGAGTGATATGACACAAAAATATAATTCAAGTATTTGTAAGTTTGTAAGTTTTTTCGATCTTAGGTTGGAGTGCAATAATGATGATTTTGATAGGACTAAGTCCAATAGGAATGATATATCGTATGATATGGGATGAGGTTATCTTGATCACACATTGTAGTTTTGTTGTAGAGGATGATAGATCCTGATGAGAAACTATATTTTGAGTGATCAGTTTATCAAAGAAGGTGATAATGCACTTTGAGATGTCATATCTTGAACTTTTTGAAGATGAATACTTGAAAATCCTACGATGTCTAGTTCTAGAATCCATTTTGATATAAGATTACTTAACTGAGAAAACCAAGAAGACAACCTATGCACAGAAGGACATATACCAGGTGTATAAGCTCACTATAAATTGACCAAGCAAACATGACAAATCTAGAAAAGACATGTAATACGACAACTCTGGACTAACAAAGACAAAACCTCATATGATAGATTAAGGACTCCCAGACAACAATTTAGACAATCCCATATGACAAACTAGGAATCCCGTATGATAATTTAGAGAACATCATACAACAAATTGATAACAAAGAGCCTCTACTGATCTGACTTGTACGACAATTTAGATAGAACAAAATGATGAACTAGATTTCTCATACAAAAAATTAGGAAACTTGTATGACCTATGACAAAGTAGATACAAATTTTTGACTTTGATAGATTTTTGACCAATGATGTTTGATGTTTTGATTATGTTTTCTAGTTTTAAATGTTTCAGTTTTAGTGCCAAGGATGAAAACACAGCAAACATGCGATATGATAAGTGACCTCAAGCACAACATGCTAAATCCTAAGGAAGTTGGCTGAGAGAGAAAACCTTTTCTTGCAAACTTAGGTACATACCCAATAGCTAGTCAGAATACGACCGTTGAGTCTCACACAATGGATTCCAAATGCCGTATTATCCGACTCCAAATTCTAATGGGGGTATGATATGGCAAGTGTCTTGGGAGAGTTCCTATCTCTCTTCACAAAGATTATCCCCCTTTCAGAGGTGAACCGAGTAGCTTCTATCATAGGGTTCATAGTAATAATTTCCATTTGGAATTACCCCTTATAGTCGCTCAAGTGCAATTTATACACATAGCCCAACTAGGTACCAAAATAAGTAGTCACGCAAGTGTGATTGAGACTGTGAGGCCCTAATAAATGTCCGATATGAGAGATCTCAAAAGAAAAAACTCAAATAATCCCATCCTCCAAGACTTTAATCCCAAGAGGCCTATTTTTTAGAGTGAGTCGAAAATCTTAGGTCTAGCTATAGTCACTTGGGTCATTTTCACAGGGTGATTACTTTTTTCCACTATGACAGGCCCGCTAAAGGTATTTAGATGTCAAACATAGAAGCACTTCAAGGGTCAGGATTTCTGATTGTCCAAAGGGACAAGAGCATACTCTCCTACCTTTTAGACAACTTCTAAAGAATAGAAAACAAGATTGTTCGTTTACCAATAGAAAATTAAGTATGCCTAGAAAGCTTTAAGAAGACATAAAGTTTGGTTGATTTTCCTTAGGCATCTCGCAAAACTAATATATTAGTAATCATGTTGTTTTGAGTAATTGATTTTTTGGCCCATGTAATATTGGACAAACATTATGCAAAAAACTAGTTAGGCTGCAAACAAATCCATGGTTAGCATTAGTAATAGCCAAATTTAATCATAAAAACCCTAAAATGAACTCTGTTTATGAAAAGACAAAAATAAAAAATCATACGAGTATTCCCACATGCCCATACGAGTACCCAAAGAAAGTCATACAATACTGCAAAGGTACTTGTAAAAGATTTGGAAGATAGTACAGCCAGAGATCCATGAGATTGAAGATTTGAATATGCAAGAGGCCAAGAAATAAGATTTTCGGCCCCACTGTGGGCACCAAAATGTTGTGAGTGTGAAGTAGAGTACCTGCAACTGCAACACAAACACTCAATAGATCATTACAAGCATGGTTAGAAAATTGAAATAAAATGAAAGATAAACCATGGCAAAGCAGCTATTGCCTCCTAAGAGATGCGAGTGTAGATTTGCTCTTAGATCTAGATGACCAATCCCAGTGTCTTGACTACACCAAGATGAAGGATTTAAAATGATATGATGTGCAAGATAGATGAATGCATGATTAAACTAGATTGATCAAAGAAGTTAATTATGCTAATGATATGCATGATTATTCTAAATGATAAATGCAATTAAGCTAGATGGGAGATTGATTATGCCATATGATTAAGCAATTATGCTAGAAGATTATCAAATTAAGCTAGATAAAAGATGCAATAAATGATAACAATGCTAAACTAGAATGCTAGAAATGATATGCCTATAATAACAATGCTTGAGATGGGATCCATTATGCTACAAGATGGGGGATATTTATAGGATTTCCAAGGCTAGGGGTGAGGCAGTAGGAATCAATGGTCAAGATTGAATCTGAAGATATCAAGGGTCAAATTGGAGAAGGTTGGAGAAGAGATTGGAGAGAGGGACACTTGTCATCTCTATGGTGACAAGTGTCAAGGAATATTTCTTACAAGAGGGCAAGTGTCCAAGGGAAGAGACATGTGGAAAAAGTTCCATGTGTCTCAAGGGGAGAATATCCAACCCATAGGAGGTTAGGACAAGGAGGGTAGGATGTGCAAGATAGGATAGGGTTAGTTAAACCTAGGATTAGGTGGAATGGGTTAGGTTAGAGGGTGGTTAGAAGTTAGGAGGCATGTGGGAAATTTGAATTGAAAAATTCAAATAATAGGAAAAGGCTAATTAACTTTCATCAAACTCATAAATTGATCTATTTTAATTAATTAAGGGATTAGAAGAATGAATTAAATGGGGGGAGGATTAATTAATTTAGATTAATTAATGAAAGGGGACTATTGAAATAAACTTATTAAATAAATCCTTAGAAAGTGAATGGGGAATTCAATCAAATTTCTAATGAATTTAATTAAATCGAGAAGAGAGATTAATTAAATAATTTCTTATTCAATTAATTATCTTCAGACCATTTTTTTAGGTGTATACACAGAGAAATGAGACAGAACACTGGAAGACCTTTTGTGCTTATCCAAAACAAAATTTTGGCATTAGTAGATGCTACTCATTAGTTCAGACATTCTTGTTGTCATTTATAATCATTTCTAGGTCAGTGAGTCTTTTGGGGTTGTGTACCTCTTTTGTAATTGAGCAGTGAGCTCTAGGCAGTGTGCCTAAATGCATGTGCATCCCCCTCTTATAATATTATTACTCTTGAGCACATTATTATAATATTAAGGGTCTCAATCCCACTGTGGTTTTTCTCTTTCTGGATTTCCATGTAAAAAAATTTGGTGTTATGGTTTTGTGCTTATTTACATTCAATTTCTACATTTTTCTTTTATTCATTTGCATGCGGTGGTTTAAGAATTAGCTTAAGAAACTTGTTAATTACAAAACACTAATTCACCCCCCTCTCAGTGTTCATTGATTTCAACATATATGATTAAAGAGGTTAAATTTTTTCGGCCAATATGTATACCCACCACCATTTCATGAAAGTGTTGCTCCTGCACCATCTTGCCAACCATATCAAAGTAGCCTCAATGCTGGTTTTTACCCAAATAACTCATCGATAGAAGATAAACAACATATTTATCATTATTTCCACCCACCCACCCTTGCTCAGTCTACCAATCAACCCAAAAATGATGATTTTGGAATTAGTGATATCATAAATATATTGCTAGATTGTACTAAGTGAATGGATGATATCAAGAGACAATAAGAATTTGATTTACAACAGGACAAATGAGCTCATCAAGTATATATTCACGAATAAGAAGAGTTGGCTCTTCAATCCCAACTTCATAAGAAAGAATTATAGGATAATATCAAGTACTTTCTTGCACAGGTACAGAGGCAATAACCTCAATTAGTCTTTTGTGCTCCAAGTCAGCTTGTGAAGGAAGAAGTTCCCAAGTTTAATTTTTTCAAGTTTTAAACAAGAATTACCTTTTGAGTCCATAATGCCACATAGTAAGCCTCCTTATGAACCTCAAGGGTCATCTTTTCCACCTTCCAAGATTCCTCCATCAACCATAGAAAAGGAACCATGCCTTCACATAAAAAAATTAGAAGAAGAGAAAACCATTGATAAGGATAGCTTACTTCTCTGGGAGAAGATTAGAAATGTAAATCCTTTACATTTAGCTATAAGGTGTTACCAAATGCAGCAGCAAAAGATTAAATAGGAGAAGACCTCTCAAGATGAATCTTCCATCATTTTTGCTAATGATCCTCTTACTTCTACTAAAAATGGTCCAAATGTAACAGTAGTTTCAGAACAACAAGAAGATGGTATTAGCAACATAATGAAGGAAGACTGAGAGAGGGAAGGGGGGGGGGGGGGGGCGGGTAAATTAGTCTTCACTGGATTCAACAAAATTAATCACAAATATAGATCTAATAAAATGTGGAAACAAAAAAGATAATAAAATTTGAAGCACAACACACAACACCAAGATTTTGACGTAGAAAACTCGGTTAAGGGAAAAACCATGGTGGGAACCTACCCATAATAAGATGATACTCTATGGTAGTATGCAAAAAAAATTACAATGGGGAATGCACATGCATTTAGACACACTTCCTAGAGCTCGTTGATCAAAAGATAATGGCCTGGAAGGCTACAACAACCTTCAGGGAAGTCTCACTAACTTACAACAAGGTCGGGACTACAATCTGGAAGGAATGAACTGAAAGAATAACATCTCCAAATGCCCAATTATAGTTTTGGTTAAGCACAAATGTCTGCTCAACAACACCAATCTCTCCTTAAAAACAACATCAAAGGATGAATCACTTGATCACACTTAAACCTCTCTCTAATAATGTAGACACTTCCTTAATACCTAAATTACATAAATATATCACCAATTTAAACAAATCATCAACCTTGACAATAAGGTTGGCTAAACCCTCAACTCATAATTACAAAATTACATCACACGATACAAAGATTGACCACTGGAACAATGTAATGATTTACATGACATAACATGAACCTTATTCAAATTCTCAGATGCTCAACTCCACTGGAAATCATGCCAAGATCAACCTCAACATGCTACACCACAAAAAATACTGGATAATATGAAAATAATCATTGGTTCATAGAAACCATTAAAAAATCACACAACGATCAATGCAGATCATTAAAATAAATAGGAAATGACTAGGAAACACCAACAAGCACACAAGAATCATTAGAAATAGCTACACCAACACTAGTTATCAAATCTTCACTGATCAACATCTGAAACTCAAGAACACAACCAATCAACAATTGTTACAAAGAAAGATAGCTTGTGGAGCACCAAATAATGATCCATCTAAAATTAAGAAACACAATACCATCCCAAACAATATCCCAAAATATCAACACAAGATCTGATCAGAACAAAATATACCAGAGGAAATACTGAACTCTGCAAAGCACCAAACCTGCAAAACAAAATTGCAAACCAGACCATAAGATCTTCCCAAAGTGTAATCATCAGAGTAATACACAAGAATATGTTGAAATCAATGACAACAACATATCCTATTACCAACAATAACCAACAATCTCCCCCTTTGGCATTGATGGCAACATATGAGTGTTAAAAACAGTCAATGCAAAGAAAGAAGATATCTCCAACAACTCCCCCTAAGATCAAGACATATAAAGAAATTTTTCACATGATCTCTCTCCCCCTTTGACAAAAATGTTAAAGATATCAAAACAAAAACATGAATCTCAGGAATCTCTCCCCCCAAAACACAAAATACTCCACCAAAGGAGCAACACCAACTCATCAATCTAGATAAAAAGATAAGGCTCTGAAGTTCATCAAATTGATGCAACTTAATGCATCTAGTTCTCATCAGGATGGTTAGATATCCCAAATTTGTCTCTCAAATAGCAAAATGTATCTACAGACAAAGGCTTAGTGAAAATATCAATTGTTTGTTCTGTTGGCATATGGACACTTCAATGAGACATTGTATGTGATTGAAGGTTTTGTCATTGATGGCAACCTTGCAATCCTATGGCACCAGCAAGACATTATACGGGCAAAGCATTACACATGCACCCTTGCAATCCTATGGCACCGACAAGATATTATTATGGCAAAGCATTACACAGGCAACCTTGCAATCCTATGACACCGGCAAGACATTATACTGACAAAGCATTACACTGGCAAGACATTATACCGGTAAAGTATAACACAGGCAAGACAGTGCATCGGCATCAGAAGATCACTCTACACCAGCACCGACACAAAAGAAAAGATGTATACTGGCACAGAGGCCAACAGGATTTTTGTTATGTAATATATTGTTTATTATTGTAAGCCAACTTGGCAAATTGTAAAATGACTCTTGTATATAAAGGAGATCATTGTAGACATTTGTAGAAGTGATGTAAGGAGCATACAAAAAATTATTAGGTAGACCTAATATGCGAATTATAGGTCAAGGGTATATGTAAAGAACAAAGTAGGAAGCAGTACTGAATCTGGCATTGAAGATGCTATTGTAAAGCAGTACAAGTCATTGGATTAATATAATCCTCATTGTAAGTTAGTGTGACTTCCCATTGAGCAGTGAGCTCTAGGCAGTTGGCCTTCCTACATGTGCAAGCCCCTATTGTAAGTAATATTCTCTTATTGGCCAGTGAGTGAATATTGTGGGTCACAAATCGCACTGAGGTTTTTCCCACACCGGGTTTCCTTGTTAAACATCTTGTGTTTTGGTGTACTTTTCATGTGGATATTCTTGATTCTATTTATTGCATTATTTCTTACATATCGGTACATAGTTATATTATGTTCTGCATGTTTTAACTTAAGAAATTCTTATTACTGGTTAGATACTGATTCACCCCCCCCTCTCAGTATCTGTGGGACCCCTAACAATTGGTATCAGAGCCTAGTTTTCTATTTTCAGAAGCCTAACAACTTGAGGAAGATCTTGACACCGGTAAAGATGGAAAATCTGATGAAGCAACTTGAAGGAGCTCTTACAGACTATGATTCAAAGAAATTGAAAAATATCAAATTAGAAGATGATTTAAGAGCAGCTCAGGATATCATTCAGGCACTTCAAGAAAATTTTACTGTTGCAAGAAATAAGAGAAGAGAACTTTGTGAAAAATTACAAAATGAGAATGATGAAAAGGAATCACTTAATGATATGATAAGCAAGTTGAAACAAGAGATCATGACAAAAAAAAAATGAAATGCATGATATGACTATGAGATTTGCAAAGAGATTGAGGACAGGAAGAAGAATGAAGAATAATTGACTAGAAGACTAAGTGATGCAGCAAATGAGAACACAAGACTTAGCTATGAAAATGACATGTTGAAGACGGATCTGATGCATACTCAGAATGACTCAAATGAACTAATGAGACAAAAAGAAATCTTGGAAAGAGAACTGGAAACTGCAAATCAACACAAAGAAAAATTCAAGAAAAGCTCAAAGGAACTTGGTACCTTGCTGAAGAATCAAAAACCTAAAGGTGACACTTCTGGAATTGGCTTTCAAGTTGGTGAAAGCTTTGGTACTACAAATACTCAGGATCACAGCAAACTGGTAAGACAACCTAATGCTTATAAATTCAATGGAAAATGCTTTAACTGTAATAAGTATGGTCATAGAGTAAATGAATGTAGATCTAGGAATTATTAGAATATCAATACACCCACCGGTCAATGTTCAAAATGCAACAAAGTTGGTCACAATTCTAAAAACTGCAGAATGAATGTGAGATGTTATGTTTGTGGAAGATTTGGACATTTATCAAATCAATGTAGAATACATATCGGCATAGGTTATGGGAAAGCTATTTAGAAGAATAATGTAACTTGTTATCCATGTAACAAGATTGGGCATATTGCTAAATTTTGTAGAAGTAAAGGAAGGTAAAGAAAAGGTTGAAGAGGTTAAGAAAGAATTCTCAAAGCAATAGATTAGAAAAGCTGATCTAAATGTTGGGAATACTTCTCCATCGGTAGAACCAGCCAATGCTTCACCGGTAGGACAAAGTGATGCTTCACCGGTAGGACAGAGCAATGCTCCACTGGCAGGAAGTTCTTCATCTAATTGAAGAAAATTTCCTTGAGGGTTTGGCAATCAAATGACACATGTGCTAATTACTCCCTCGATTAGAGATAAGAAGTTGAAAATTATTTATTACCGACAGACAATGTTAAGTGAATACTTAACCAGTATGCAATTAATGTGGTAGATGGTGAAAAGACATTATAAAAATAAGGTTTTGGCTCCATTTCATTTCACCGTGATTTCAAATTTTCAGAGAGCACGAATATTACGAGCTAAGGCATTTCAAGCAAGAAGAAAGAACACTCCAAGCAATCATCCACCCAATGCAGTAAAAGGTATTTAATCATGGCATCCACCTCTGAAATTGAATACATAGCAAACCCTACTATTTTTGAAGTAATTAAAATACCTAGGCCCGTATTTCAATTAGTTCCTGAGATAGCAAAGGAGGATGATACCTTAGGTTCTTTTTCTCAAATCCTTAAAGGAGTTGTATATGCTGAAGACCCTATAATGTACATCCACTGCAACATTGAAGAGTTAGGAGATGAGGAAATCAAAACCATGTATAAAACTGTAATATGTGATGATACCGGCAATGTTAAAGATGAACACAAGGTTATTGAAACCCTAGGATTCACAGAAATCCTTAGCATTCCTGAATTCCCTAAGGATGTGATTAGGATAGTTTTAAGCAGAGTTCATGGAGAATTTTTCTGGTTAGATGCAATCCATAAGATCACCAAGGAAGCTATGAAAGCTATCATAGGGTTATCGACCACCGGTAAGAGACCAGATAAAACCAAGAAGGTTCCAAATGACCTAGTTATAAACCTAACTGGTGCAACATTCGATAAGAGATCTCTAAGAGTTAATGATGTAAAAGATATCAATGTGAGATTCATAAGTATGATATTAGGTTACAAAGTCACTCATGCTAATAGACTTAACTCAGTTTCAAGTTTATGCATTAAGAGTGCTTATGATATGGTAACAGACAATGCAAATATTGACATCTGTGAATGGTTAAAGGATGAACTAATTGACAACCTTGGAAAAATCAAAAAGGACAAGAAAGGAACTTTCAGATTTGGAAATCTGTTAGTATGCCTAATGCTACACATAACAAAATAGGTTCCCAGTATAGGTTATAAAGAACTTGGATATGACATACTGGTAGGAAAACAATTGACAGAACTGTTCAATACCATGGGTGAGAACAAGGAGAACAACATTCATGACTTTTTCCAAGCATTAAAGATCAAAATGAAGAAAAGAATAAGGTTATCTCATAAAATAGTAGACAAATAAAAAGATGATATATGATTTGTTATTAAGAAAGATGAAATCTGGATGGAAGCGGTCATCCCAAGGACAATTTTGGTAACTGAGATGGGCTATGAAATAGATGACCACATAGTTGAAACATATGCTAAAGCACTTTTGGAAGCCCCCAATGAACCTAAGGAAGAACTATTTGGTAGTGCTGAGACCATAGAAAGCCAAATACAATCAAAGAAAAGAGTAAAGAAGGTTGAGGCATTTGTAAGGAAAGGATCTAGGCAAGCAAAGGCCATTAAGGAAGATGTATTGAAGAAAACCAGCATAACAGAGGATGAGTTGGTGGGTCCACAACCTAAAACTCACCTATCACCGGTAGGTACTTCTTTGAAAGGTGACATGCCAACAAATTTTAAAAGAGTTGTTAGAAAAAGAGATCCCTCACCAGCAACCACTCCTTCACCTAGAAGGACAAGGCAAAAGCAACAAGCAGTGAGATCTCCGGTTAGAAAGGCCACACCCAAGAAGAAGCTGACACCAAAGAAAAAGAAAAGGACAAACAGTGACTTGGCACCTCTTGATATATTGTTAAATGAAATCACAGAGGAAGGAAAATTGAAAAAACATAGAGAAAATTTATAACACACTATCTGCTGATGAGAAAGAGAAAGTTGAGAACAGTGTGATATTGCATATGGACATGTACAAGAAATTTTTGATGAAAGTAGCAAATGAAATTCCTGATGATTTATTCAAATGGTTGGAAGCTAGAAGGCAAGCAGTGATAGAATTAGACAAGAAAATAAAAATTGAGAATCTACTTGCTGTGTATCCGGTAAACTCTCACAAGGAAATTGATGATTTGATTGCTCAAGCAAACCGGTCAGTATTCTCTACTGCAAATCGGCATATTTCACTGATGGCAAGAAGAGTTACTGAAGTGACAGAGGAAACAGAAGATGGATGGGATATATTCCTGGTTGACAAAGAAAAATAAGAAGAATACAAGAACCCTAAACCTATAACGGTATATCAGAAGGATAGGGACAAGGGGAAAGGCAAAGTTGGTGGACCACCAAGCATAAAAGTTAAAGACAACCTACCCCCACCAGTGAAAATAACAACCACTGAAGATCAACCGGTAGTAGAAAGTATGGATGTAGAGGATAAAGATCCTAATTCTGAAGTTCTATATACTGTAAATGTTGATACCCAAAAGATCAACATAATAGTAGATGAAGATACAACTGATAAGTCAGATATGGCTAATGAGCCTCTGGTAGCAGGGGAAACAGAGAAACCGATAGAAGATACAGAGAAAAAGGTAGAAACTAAGGCACAGACAGAGACAACACAACATACAGAGAAACCAATAGAGCTAAAGGCTTTGGAACAACAGGTACATAAGGAAACAGTGCCACCAGTAAGTAGTGAAGTAGGAAAGCCAATGCTAAAAGAAATACAGACACAAAATGACCTGCCAGAGGTCAATACAAGCAAGGTTACTTCCATCGGTACTCAGATTGTTGGATCATCATCAGTATTCAAGTCAACAAATGTGACTAAGGTATTACTTGATTCTATCAAGAAAATAACTGACTACAGTTCATAGGCTTACAAAGCAATTGATGATTCTATACCAATTTTGAAGGTAATAGCTCCAAACTATAATATAGATAATAAAGATTCTTTAGGACAATTGGATACATTGTGTAAATATATTTTTGAAAACATTGAGAAAATAAAGGAAGAGTCAGTAAAGGATAAGGTAGAAAAAGAAAAATAGAAATTTTTTGATGAGGAAATAAAGAAGTGTAATAGATATTTTGACACACTTCTATTAGAACTATGTAGTTTGTTAAAAGAATACAAAAATCTGTATAAAGATACATGTAAAACAATCTTTTTGACTATAGATATTGACAAGAAAATAAGCAAGGCACAGAATGAGATAAATAAGCTTGTAGACAATTTTGTCAACTCACCTAATTCATTATTAGTTTTTGAAGAGAAGATAGCAAATTTTGAGGAAGAATTACTCAAACTGGAAAGAGAGAAAGAAAGAATAATAAACAAGGCAAAAGATCTGAGATCTAAACTAAGTCCAAGATTGGACTATTTAGCATCTTTGCGGAAGGAAATTTTAGAGGCACTAATACAGGGAAGCAAAACACTGGCAGAGCATTTGCAACATCTCACTGGTACAGCAAAGAGAACTGAGACAACAATAAAGGATAGTAAGAAGTTTATAGATAGTATAAACTTAATTTTGAGAGATCTTTTTCAGATAATAACTACCCAGCTATAGGGTTGAGGATATAGATAGCTTAACTTACAAACTCTACTGATATCTTGACAACCTTTGTCATTGATGCTAAAGGGGCAGTAGTGGGATGAGAAAGTTCAAAACATGGGAATCATATGCTCAGGGGGAGCTCTCACATTTTTGGTAACATTTTTGGTTTACACATTTTTGGATACTTTTTGAAATTTCTCATGAGTGTTGCCATCAATGCCAAAGGGGGAGATTGTTGGCATATGGACACTCCTATGAGATATTGTATGTGATTGAAGGTTTTGTCATTGATGGCAACCTTGCAATCCTATGGCACCAGCAAGACATCATACTAGAAAAGCATTACACAGGCAACCTTGCAATCCTATGGCACTGACAAGACATTATACCGGCAAAGCATTACATAGGCAACCTTGTAATCCTATGGCACTAGCAAGACATTATACCGGAAAAGCATTACATAGGCAACCTTGAAATCCTATGGCACCAACAAGACATTATACCGGCAAAGTATAACATAGGCAAGACAGTGCACCAGCATCAGAAGATCACTCTACATTGGCACTGGCACAAAAGAAAAGATGTATACTAGCACAGAGGCTGACAGGATTTTTGTTATGTAATATTTTGTTTATTATTGTAAGCCGACTTGGCAAATTGTAAAATGACTCTTGTATATAAAGGAGATCATTGTAGACATTTGTAGAAGTGATGTAAGTAGCATAAAGAAAATTATTAGGCAGACCTAATGTGTGAATTATAGGTCAAGGGTATATGTAAAGAACAGAGCAGGAACCGGTACTGAATCCAGCATTAAAGATGCTATTGTAAAGTAGTAGAAGTCATTGGATTAATATAATCCTCATTGTAAGTCAGTGTGACTTCCCATTGAGAGGTGAGCTCTAGGCAGTTGGCCTTCCTACATGTGCAGGCCCCTATTGTAAGTAATATTCTCTTATTGGCCAGTGAGTAAATATTGTGGGTCACAAATCCCACCGAGGTTTTTCCCACACCAGGTTTCCTCATTAAACATCTTGTGTTATGGTGTACTTTTCATGTGGATATTCTTGATCCTGTTTATTGCATTATTTGTTACATACTGGTACACAATTATATTATGTTCTGCATGTTTTAACTTAAGAAATTCTTATTACCGGTTAGATACTAATTCACCCACCCCTCTCAGTATCTGTGGGACCCCTAACATGTTCCTTTGTAGATACATACTCCAGCTTCACCTTCTCTTCACTGACTTGCTCTCTCAAGTAATGATATTTGATTGACACATGCTTAGTCTTTGAATGTTGCACTGGATTCTTTGACATGTTAATAGCACTATAATTATCATAGTATATGATAGTAGGCTCATCATAGATAATTCTAATATCTTTAAACATTTTCTACATCCAAACTACCTAAGTGCAATTACTAGCAGCATCAATGTACTCAGCTTCAACAATAGATAAGGATACTAAATCTTGTTTCTTACTAGCCCATGAAACCAACTTCTTTCCCAAAAATAATACTCCACTGGTAGTACTCTTTTGGTCATCAACATCACCAGCCCAATCAACATCAGTGTAAGCACATAGCATGAAATCATCATTCCTTGGTTACCACAAGCCATAATCCAGAGTCCCCTTCAGGTTTCTGATTATCCTTTTCATAGTAGTGACATGACTCTCTTTCGGATCAACTTGATATGTAGAAGCCATGCACATAGCATGCATAATGTTTGGTCTAGTTTGAGTAAGATGTAGTAGTCCACCAACCATAGATCTATACAAAATTTGATTAGCTTTCAGAGATTCATCATTCTTAGACAGTTTATAGCCAGTCACCATAGGAGTTCCGACCTATTTGGAGTCATCTAGCCCAATCCATAATCCACGGTCCCCTTTAGGATTCTAATTATCATTTTCACAGTAGTGACATGACTCTCTTTCAGATCAATTTGATATGTAGAAGCCATGCACACAACATGCATAATGTCTGGTCTAGTCTGAGTAAGATGTAGTAGTCCACCAACCATAGATCTATACAAACTTTGATTAGCTTTCAAAGATTCATCATTCTTAGACAATTTACAACCAGTCACCATAGGAGCTCCAACCTGTTTGGATTCATCTAGCCCAAACTTCTTGAGAAATTCCTTCACATATTTAGTTTGAGAGATAAATTAACCTTTTCCAGTCTATGAAATCTGCAAAGCTAAGAAAAATTTCATATCACCAATCATAGACATCTCAAATTATTTATGTATATCACCCACAAACTTCATTCTCAATTCATCATCATCTCCAAAGATAATATCACCAACAAAGACTTCAATAATCAAGATGCTATCATTTTCTATCTTAAACTACAGATTACTGTCAGCAACACCTTTACTAAATCCCAATTTCAATAAATACTTATCTAGTCTATCATACCAAGCTCTAGGGGCTTATTTCAATCCATAAAGAGCTTTCTTCAGTTTACATACCATGTCTCCATCATCTGATAATGAAAATCCATCAGATTTCTCAATGTAGACTTCTTCCTCAAGATCACCATTCAAAAAGGCAGATTTGACATCCATCTGATATACCTTATGTAGTTTTATAAAATTGTGATTCTAGTAATTTTCAACTACATTAGGATCCTCACGCACATGAGATCAAATCCTCTAGCCTGATTAGAGACCAGAGACTTCTCAACCCTTAGAATAAACTTCTTCCTTGGCCTCTACACCACCCTGTCCGCACTATGCCCTGGAAAAAGGGGTAGGATAGGGGCGTGGTGCCCTTTTCCCCCTGGGATAGGGGCATGGTGCCCTTTTCCTCCCAGAACAGGGGCATGGCACCCTTGTCCTCCTAGGACAGGAACATGGTGCCCCTGTCCCTACCCTATTTTGGGTAGGACCCTTCCTAGGGTTGCATTGTAGGTTGTGCATTGAGAGGAAAACTCCCCTAATGTTGTCCCATGATGAAAATCAAATCTAGTAACATGTATTTAAGGGGAATTTGTCCTCTCATTTGCATAATTTGAAGATGGATAATATTGGAGTTGGTCAAGTTGCATAAGCGATCAATCATTCAAGAGAATCCAAGCATTCAAGCATTGTTTTCTAGCATTGAGCATTCTCAAGTCTCCCTTCAAGGCTAGGTCTTGCATTCAAGTCAAGGATTCAACCATTGAAGAGGATATTGATTCCAACATTCAATTCCACTCAATCATTTCTATCAACATTGCTATCACAACCTCCCTTGAGGTGATTTACAATTCAGTCTTTCATTTACATCTACTTGCAAGTACATTATTTCATTACTTGGTTAATTCCAAAATTGGGGTTTGAAATAAAGGCAAACCACCAATCCCAACACATTTCCCTCTCTTTTCTGTGTGTAGGTTGCATGTGCACAACTGTACTTTTTGATTCAGGCTTCATTTCCAGAGGCGGAAAAACCCTTTTCGTTTCACTAATTTTTTTGGAGGATCATGTACATTCCCGCCACAGTCCAGATAACTTTTCGTCAACTTTGTAGGGCAACTTCATCTCGACATTTTACTGCCAAATCTAGGTGCACAGCTTCATCCCATATTCAAATCTCAAGTTATAATCGGTTATTTGTCACTTTTGCACTACATAATTTAATCAATTCCTTTTCATTTCAAATAAGGAAGAAGGGATCAACTTATCATTCCATTTCATTTAGAATTCAATCTTCATCTTTGAAGGTTGAATCTAGTGAATTCTCCTCTCCTCTTCCAATGTAACTAGGTGAAAAGTGTTTGAACAGAAATCTATAGTGAAACTCTCATCTATCCTTGGAGGGAAAGGGTAGTTTTCCTCTTGATATCTCATTCACATTTCACCACATTACACCTTGAAATCTTTATAAGCAACATATGCAGTCAACAATTTAACAACTTCAAGTCTAGCCACCAAAGAAAAAGTCTTCTCATAATCAATTCCTTCTTTTTGAGAATATCCTTGCAAACCAATCTAGCTTTATTTCTGACAACTTCACCGGCTTCATTCAATTTGTTCATGAATACCTATTTAGTACCAATAACATTCTTATTCTTAGGTCTAGGCACAAGCTCCCATGTATTTTTCTTATCAATCTAATCTAATTCTTCTTCCATAGCTCTCATCCAATTTTCATCTTTACAAGCTTCAACAACATCTTTAGGTTCAATTTAGAAATCAAACATACTTCTTCCATAACTAACTTTCTTCTAGTCATCATACCTTTATTCTTATCACCAATAATCTGATTTTTTAAATGATTCAATCTTACATACCTCAGAGTCTTCTGATTGTTTTGATTATCATGTTCCTACACCTCTTCACCGGCAACAACAACATCTAGGTTAACTGTCTGTACTAGATCATTTTGCTTAGGTTCTTCAATCTGAACAAGGGCTAAAATAACATGTTGACCATCATCATAACCACATTCTCTGATCTCTTTCCTAAGGTTGTCATCCACCTTCACATTTGCAGTTTCCACTATCTTTTTCAATCTCCTATTGTAGCACAGGTAGGCTTTTCTCCTTGTAGAATATCCCAAGAAAATTCTTTCATAACTTCTAGCATCAAACTTTCCTATATCCTCATCTCTCTTGTTGTAACATTTGCTACCAAATTCTCTGAAATATTTTACAGTAGGAATGTGACCAAACCATAATTCATAAGGGGTCTTACCAGTATTGCCTTTAATAAGAAATCTATTGAAAGTGTAAACAATAGTACTAATAGCTTCTCTCCAGGAGATCTTCAGAACATTCCCTTTAATCAACATAGTTCTTGCAACATCTAAGATGGTTTTGTTCTTCCTCTCATCAAATCCATTTTGCTGAGGGGTTCTAGGAGAAGATAATTGTCTTCGGATTCCATGCTTCTTATAGAACGAATTCAACTCGCCAGAACATAATTCTCCACCTCTATCAGATCTCAAACATTTCATCTTCAAAGTAGATTCAGACTCCACCTTAGCTTTGAATATCTTGAAGTTGTCCAATGCTTCTGATTTCTCCTTCAAAAAGACAACCCACATCATCCTGGAATAATCATCAATTAGCAGCATAAAATATCTATCACCCTGCACACTTATAACATTTTTGAGGTCCACATAGGTTAGTATGCACAAGATCTAGCAATCTATCAGATGTATACTATTTTCTTTTGGAAGAAATTCTTGTTTTTTTATCCAACTGACATTCCTTACATACTGGATTAGCAGGCTTAAAAATCTTAGGCAGATCTCTAACAGGTTGTGTAGAAAAAATCTTAATCATTGAATCATAATTCACATGACACATTCTCCTATCCCATAACCAACTTTTATCAATATGAGCAATCAAACAACTTTTCTCACCAGCATTCAAATGAAAAATGTTACCTTCAGTCTTAGTTCCAGATGTAATCTCTATACCGGATGCATTTAGGATCTTGCGTTTTCCATTCTTGAATTGTATATCATAGCCTTTGTCAACCGTCTATCCAACACTCAAAATATTATGCTTCAAACCTTTAACATAAAAAACAACATCAGTATTATGCTTAACATCAAAAGAAATAGAACCTCTCCCACAGATCACACAGGCTTTGTCATTTTGAAATCTAGCTATTTCACCATAATATCTTTCCATACTCACAAATTTTCTTTTATCACTGATCATATGATGTGAAAAACCACTATCAATTACCCATTCATCCTTCTCTTCAACTTTAGCAGCCAAAGCTTTCTCCTCAATAGTGCAGCTTGTGGAATCAACAGGTACATGTCCATCTTCCTTAATGGAAAGAAATACAACTTCATCTCCTTCAGATTCATCATTTGTGACACTTTCATCAACAACATAATGACAATTATTTTGATTCCTATAATGTTGGTTATAATTGTAAGGATTATCATACTTGTCATGCTTCTCATATCTATCATTCCTATCATGCTTATCAAACTTATCATGCTTGTCATACTTAGCCATTCTGAAGTAGTCATTGGTGAGGAGGGACCTCAAAGAGATCAATCTGGACTGGTCAACAAGAGTAAACACAATGGAAACACACAAATATGATGGAGGTAATGTTGAAAGATAGTTTTATTGCATGAAATTTGATTACATCCAATTGGTAACAACCGGATTACAAAATACCGACACACAGACCTGGTAGAATAGGTCACAACCAAGACCTTGAATCAAAAGATATATCTTCTAGGCATAGTCAATATATCTAATACTCTAATTGATTCTTACATTCTAAAGCATGATTACAAATATATATATCTATCCAAAGGATCCAGGTGGCCCAAAAGGGATCAAAATTCGAAGAACAAGACCTAACGTGCAAAATAAAAAAGGTCAGCCTCTGCCAAGAGATTCCTCCTGAAAATCCCAAAGGGTGAAATGTAGATCATGGGAAAAGGTCGACCACACACTAAGGAACATCAAAATCAACACCCAAGGCTCTACAAGCTTCAGAATGGGTTCTAGTAGATTATCGGAATAGGTAACAAAGGAACAACCGGTAATAAGAAACTGTCATGAAAACTAGTAGCGATATCTTGTTGGTAAGTGATCCAAATGAGATGCAGTCTGAAAGAAATAAATATGATGAAGTCTTCAAGTAGAATCCAACTCCATAGGACCTGGTGAGCCAAAATTGGGACACATAGAAAAGAAAACTGAAATTGCAAATAGAAAGGAATTTTTTTTTGATTGATGCAAGATTGTTGTGAACCAGGGATGCTCCTACATAAGACATTCGGGGTTAATAAAAAAGTGATCCTCTCACTTTGTTGGGGTCAGAGGGAAACCAAGGCAGTCTACCTCTTCCTGAGAAATCTAAGATGAATCTTCAACTGTTCTATCCTTCCACTTCTAAAGATATTCTTTGCCCTGACTATTCCGAGTACTATGCCCAATCCTACTGTCCAAAATATCTTCAATCTGATCCATTTCCTTCTGGGGAAATTGTTTCTCCAATTCTACAACATTGTCCTTATTGAATTCTAGTTCATGGTACTCATGAAGATATGCAATGTTGAATAGAGGTGAAATACTTGGGCTATTCAGTAGCTCCACTTCATATGCATTTCTAGAACTGGACTTCCTCAAAATATTACAGGGTCCAAAGTTCTTCCAATGGTATGATGAATCAATAAGGATCTGGTAAACTACTGAGAGGGGGGTGGGTGAATCAGTAGATAGAAAACTGACATAAACTTTTCACCAAACAAAAACAACCTCTCAAGTCAAACTCAAAAATGACAAATTGCAATATCACTATCAAGTAAACTGGTTGGCTGTCATAACATAACAACAGTAAATCAACTCTGAAACTCAAAAACCAAAACCTTCAAATACTTTACTAACAAAAACAAAAGCTCATTTCAAATTATTGTTGGTCATCATATCATATCTAAGTGGATTTAGTAGTTAAGCAAATTAACCATATCAAACATAACCACAAAAACATTCACCACTTGACACAATGATTTTTACGTGGAAAGCCAAATGGGAAAAACCATGATGGGGATGAATACCCACAAGTATTCTAAACTCTTTTGAAGTTTGCCCTATTAGGAGCTAAGCCTGTTAAAGCTTTACAATAAGTCCTGTTAAGAATAGATCCTGTTAAGGACCACCTAGTTAAGGGATTGACTATAATGCCCTATTAGAAGCAATACCCTATTAGGAGTAACCTTGGTAGAGGATTTGAAATCCAATCTAATGGATCAACTGGTTAGAGGATTTAGATAACACTAAGCTTGTTAGAGCTTACCCGGTTAGGGGATTTGACTATTGTAATTGTTAGAAAACAACAAGGGTTAGCATAATGTATTTGAATAGCACTACACTTGCTTGTTTAGATCCTTTTCATGCTCCTATCTGCCTCTACACATACTACAGATACATCTCTGGTTTGGCAACCAATCGCTCTTACATTCAACCAAAATTGCCAACACTACAATAAAACAACTCATCGAACTTATAAACAAAACAATAGGTCAGTAACACATCACAAACCTAAGATCTCATAGAGATTACAAACAAATCGGTTCGAGTATGACTATTGGATTACATAGTAATTACTTGCACATCATTCAAGATAACCTCAACCACTCCTTGATCACCACTTCATCGAACACTGTAACTCATCATGCAGTTTCCATTACATGCAGAACCTACTCATTCCCAACAAAAAAAACTTTATCTCTATGTGCCAAAAATTATTTGAAACTTTATCTCATACAACATGCATACGTGGCATAATCATTACCGCTCATCATTTGATCATAAACCAATTTAACTAATTCACCAAACTTCATTGGTTAGGGTTTAGCATATCAACACGTAGGATTTACCGGTTGAACTCACTTCTTCTTTAGTAATTCTAGTTTCCTTCATAAGCTTTCCTACCAGTTACAATTCCCTTCACTAGGTCTTCCTACCAGTTACAAAACAATATTATTACAACATCATTACTGGTTATAATTGATATCAATGACAACATAAAAGTTCATCAATGCAATCTTCATGCAAATGCCAATAATCTCCCCCTTTGGCATTGATGGCAATACAAGTATCAATACCCTTGATTGCTATGATTGTGAATAGGAATCCTGGTTAACATTTTACCATGTATTCTTCTTTAACTGAGTTTCCATGTCTTCAACTAGTAACTAACTATAGATCTTCTCTCTACCAATCATATAGTTCTTCTCCCCCTTTGACAACAATGCCAAAGTGAAACTAAAACATGCAATGTCATACTTCACTATTCTGCAACATCAACCTACAACTTGATACTCCCCCTATGGAATAAATCCACTCTACACCAATCCTTCTTCAAGATTCTTCAATTAGATCTGGGACTAATGTATTCCACATCATGCTCAATTGACCTCATGTTGGGGCACAACCCCTAGCTAACCTCTAAGATACTCAAAAGTAGTCTTAGGCAGAGATTTAGTAAAGATATCTGCTAGCTGCTCCTTTGTAGATACATGCTTTAAGAACCCATCTTTACTTTGTACTTTCTCTCTCAAGAAATGATATTTTAGCTCAATATTCTTGGTTCTAGCATGCAAAACCGGGTTCTTTAAAATATTTATTTCACTAGTTTTATCATATAAAATCTCTATCGGTTCTATAATCTTCAACTTGAACCCATCCAAAATCTGTTTCATCTAGATTGCCTAGGTACAATTCATATACGCTTCAACATACTCAGCTTCAGTAGTGGACTGTGATGTACAACTCTACTTCTTGTTGCTCCGTGAAACAAGTCTTCCTCCAAGAAAGAATGCACCATTGGTTGTGCTCTTCCTATCATCAACATTACCTGCCCAGTCTGCATTTGTATAAATCTTCAAATCAAAGTTACCTGCATATGGATACCATAATCCATAGTCAATAGTACCTTTCAAATTTTTGAATATCCTATTGGTTTCTATCAAATGTGTCTCCTTTGGATTCTTCTGAAATATGGCAGCTAAACTAACTGCATGAGTAATATTCAATCTACTATGAACAACATAATGCAATTTTCCTATCATTGACCTGTACTCCTTTTCATAAACATATATGGCTTCATCCTCCTTATATAATTAATAATCTATAACCATTGGTGTCTCAAATGGTTTATAGTCACTCATTCCAAATGTCTTCAATACCTCTTTCACATATTTAGACTGTGTGATGAAAATACCACTCTTCATCTACTGAATTTGCAAACCTATGAAGAATTTTTCTCTCCTACTAGAGACATTTCAAATACACTTTTCATCTCATTTGTAAAGTCATCACTCCTGTCATCATTGCCTCCAAATATGATATCATCCACAAACACTTCACTAGCTAGTATCTTATCTCGTTTAGATTTTAGATATATGTTGTTGTCTTCACTGGTTCTTTGAAAACCTATCTTCATTAGGTGTGAATGTAACCTTTCATACCATTCTCTTGGTGCTTCCTTCAAACCATATAGTTCCTTGTGCAATTTACACACCATATCTTTTGCACCAGTCAAAGCATAACCATCTGGTTGCTCAATGTATACTTCTTCTTCTAGTATTCCATTCAAAAATTCTGACTTCACATCCATCTGATATAATTTGAATCCCTTATATGCTGCAAATGCAAGTAGAGTCCTAACACCTTCCAATCTAGCAACTAGTGCAAAAGTCTCACCATAGTCTTCACCTTCTTCCTATGCATAACCTTTGCATACCAATCTTGCTTTGTTTCTGACTACTACTCCATCTTCATTCAGTTTATTCCTGAATACTCATTTTGTACCTATCACATTTTTATTCATTGGTCTAGGTACTAGGGTCCATGTGTTATTCTTCTTAATCTGGTCAAGTTCCTCCTTCATAGCTATAATCTAGTGATCATCTCCGAATGCTTCCTTAGAAGTTCTAAGCTCAATAGTGGAGATCATGAAAGAATTTTCTTAATCTTCTTCTGGTTAACACTCCAACATCTTTATCTCCAATAATCTGGTCAGGATTATGATTGAGTCTCACATACCTTGGAATAACATGATCATTATCTTCAGGTTCTTTTTCTTCATTATCATCATCTTCTTCTCAATCTACTTGTTCTAGTTGAACTAGTACAACAACATTCACTTCACCAATTTCTAGTTTCACCGGTTCTGAATCCAAAATCACAATGCAAGGTTCTTCATCCTTTTTCTCCTTACTAGTTTCTCCTAAGACTTTAGGATACTCATCCACTCGAACATCATCACTTTCAATGATTCTTTATGTCCGATTGTTGTAACATTTGTAGGCCTTACTCTTGGTGGAGTAACCAAAGAATACACCTTCATCACTTTTAGCCTCAAACTTACTAACATAGTCACCTCTCTTAATAAAACATTTACCACCAAAAATATTAAAATAACTGACATTAGGTGATCTACCATACTCCTATTCATAAGGAGTTTTATACTTACCTCTTTTTACCAATATCCTGTTCATAGTGTAGACAGCTATGCTAACCGCTTCTCTCTAAAAAAATTTTGCTACTCCTTGTATAAGCATCATTCTAGTAGATTCAATAATTGACCGGTTGTTCCTTTTTGCAATACCATTATGTTGTGGTGTCCTCGGTGTAGAAAGCTACCTCTTTATTCCATTATCTTCACAATATCTAGTGAATTCCTCTGAAGTAAATTCACCACCTTGATCAGTCCTCAGACACTTTATCTTCTTACCACTTTCCTTTTCAACTAAGGCCCTGAATGCCTTGAACTTACTAAAGGCTTCTATTTTATCCTTAAAGAATTTGACCCACATCATTCTTGAACAATCATCGGTGAAAATCTTCCTCAAGCTATTAAACTTCTTTTGAGGTACCAAACTCTGATACCAATTGTTGGGATCCAAGAACACTGAGAGGGGGGTGAATCAGTGTTCTGTCGGTATGAACAATTTTTATCCTTTTATACCATACACATATAACAAGAAGCAAATAAATTATCCATATAAATGAACACCATAACACACATAATTTATATGTGGAAAACCTCAAAGAGGAAAAACCACGGTGGGATTTGTGACCCACAATATCAGTTCACTGGCCATATGAAAGGATATTACATATAATAGGGGCCTACACATGCAGGAAGGCACACTACCTAGAGCATACTTCTCATCACTAAAGAGCCTCACTGACTATAAGCTTTCTTCTAAAGTAAATTACTAAAAATGAACTCAAGAATGCATCTGCTATGCCAAATAGAGTTCCAGTTCTGTCTTTGCCCTGTACCGGTTCATAAACCCTAAACTACTATCCGTATCTCTTCTCCTACAAGAATTATTTCCAAGCTATCCACAAATCATTGCAGGATATAATATTTGCATACAAAATGATCTTCATACATATATTTCGCATTATATAGTTCTTCTATATTTTCCTATATCCACACATTTCATATTTTTCAAAATAACCTAGCAGACTGACATATATACCTGTACGTTAGGAAATAGGAAATCATCACAAACAAGATAAAACATACTAATCATTAGCTCAATCACAAAAACTCAGATGTAATGATCTATCCTAAACAACACTCAATAGAGACATGAAATAAAAACATTCAAAACTAGAAATTAAGCAAACCAAAGGTATGATTTGAATGCTCCTTCATGCGGCTCCATTGTCCTTCTTTCTTCTCCAAATAGTTTTGTTGTGGATCTCACCTACTAGTGCATGATCATGATATGAAAGCAAGTAAATAAGATACTGCTCAAGAATACTCGAAGCGCAATTAACTAGAAATTCGATAATCTGATTAGGGATCAAGAATCAAGGGCTTTGATTGAAGAAATTCATCCAATTTATAGATAAATTGGAGAAAAGACAAGATTAGCATGAAATTGATTCAAATAGAAATTCAAATAAAGAATAGAAAAATTATGACATGTGTATGACAAATTGCTATGCAAGGATTTATGACAATTTATGACAAATTGCTATGCAAGGATTTATGACAATTTATGACAAATTTCTATGTAAGGATTTATGACAATTTATGACAAATTTCTATGTCATTTCCATGAATTTAGGAGAAAAATAGGAGAGAATTGAAATTAGGAATTAGAAAAATAGAAAAATAGAAAATTGATGAAAATTAGGAAATTAGGTAAATTAATTAATAATTTGTCATTTATTAATTAATTCACAAAGAGGAATAATTAGCCAATTAAATGAACATTTAATTGCAATGAGAAGACTTAGGATAAATAAATAAATTATTAATCCTAAAGGGAGAAATGACAAACAAGGTTAAATGATTAAATCATGAAACCTTAGAAGATGAATTAGGCCTTGATGAAAGATAATTGACTCGATCATGATTCTGATTAACAAAGGACCAATGTGATAAATGATTTAATTGATAAATGTGCCAATTGACGAGGAACAATGACTAATTGATCCAAATTGACATAATTGAAACAGACAACGATCGATGACAAATCGATCACAAAATGACAAAACTGACAAGAGGACAAGGATCGATGACAAAATAGATTGCAAGACGACAGGATTGAAAATGACCACGATCAATGACAAATCGATCGCAAAATGACAAGATTGAACATGACAACGATCGATGACAAATCAATCGCAAAATGACAAGATTGAACATGACAACTATCAATGACAAATCAATCGCAAAATGACAAGATTGAAAATGATAAGGATTGATGACAAAATGACAAGATTGATAAGAGGACAAAACCCTAATTAGGATTGACGATGTCCAAAATGATGACAAATGAGCACGCACATTGATGCGATAGGATAAGATCGATTAAAATCATGACTGGAGATTGTTGTCGACAAGACCAAATTTGAGAGCGAGACAAATGAAGAATGTAGAAGAATGACACGATGCTCACAAATGATAAAAACCAAGTGCGTGACATAGGAGAAATGTTAATGCGACGCAAAAACCTAAAATGAGGCAATGCGCAAATGTTAAAGTATGACTCTGCAAGCGTTGACCATTTTTAGGTGTCTACAATACCTATTATAAATAATATGTCTTACATTGGCTTACAATACATTTACAAAAGATATTCAATGTCGGCCTTGACAATAATTGCAAAATGATTTAATAAGTAAATCATCCTTGATGTCGGCTTCCAATGAAGTATTGATGTCGGTGCCGGTGTAGCCCTGAATGCTCCAAAGCTGGTATCTGTCGGTATATGCCTCTTAGTGCTGGTATATGACTTCCATCTGATCTTGTTGCCATCAATGACAACAAAATGAATCCAATGAGTGTCAATTTCCAACAATCTCCCCCTTTGGCATTGATGGCAACACTCATGTGAAAAATGGATTCCCTGCCGGTATGCTCCCCTTGAGCAATACATTCCATCCTTCCCATGTGTTTTTATCTGGTATTCTTAGATATTTTTCTCATATATGCGTACTCCCCCTTTAACATTAATGCCAAAGACCGGTGGAAGAATTAAAAGAATTCCATAACAAAAGAATAAATGAATATTGTTAGCTTCATTGGAGCTTAATCATCTTCAAGATTTCTGGGTATGCCTTTTGCAATAACTTAAGATATGTATCCCAACCGGTTTTGAAAGTATCATAAATGGATGCTATTCCACTTAGTAAGTGGGCATGTGTTTCCTTCTCTTGGACATCTATCGGTGTGGGTTTATCTATCATATCCATGCACTCTCTCTTATGAACACCCAATGAATCTAATCCATGACTTACCAGTCCTCTTTGACTTCTTCCTCTTTGCATGATTTTATCTTTCTTCTTCTCAAAAGAAAAAAATTGGTTCTCCAAGGACAAAATCTTTCCATCAATAGATGTAGTCAATGCAATCAGTCCATCAAAAGAGTTAGGAATTTTAGGTATCTTATCATATAACTCCTTTAATCTTCTATCTACATTAGTGGTAAGAATTTCTATGTTACAACATACTCTGTAGATATTTGTACATTTTTTTAAACAAACCTCAATAGGAATAAGTTTGCCCTTAATTTTCTTCTTCTCTATTTCTATAATCTCATCAAAATCTATTCTTTTAGCTATTGTGAATTTATCCAAAGCCTGTCGGTCTGCAATCTACCTCAGAGATTGAAAATTGTTAGAGATATGCTCTATTAGAGTCTTGAGCTTGCCGGAAGGGCTTGCTCCATCTTCAATTTGATAGTCAAGTATTAATCCGTGCAACACTATGACCGATTGATCAATTATTCCTTTATCTGTAGTACCTTCCTTTAGTAATTTCTAAGTAGCCATCATCATCAATTCAGTTGGACTCAACTCAGAGATTGATTTCTTCTCAACCTGAAAAGTATTAATTGCCAATACCTTTGTCGGGGAATCAGTTTTACCTACTAGTATGGACTTAGTTGCTTTTACCTTGTCCATATCAACCTCTTTTGCAGCGGTGGCTTTGCCACTTGGTGCAATGTCAGTTACTGCCAGTGGAGTACTATCCATAGTATTTATAGTGTCTATTGCATTGCCTTGCTAAAAAATGGTCTATGCTGGTACAGTCTATACACTCTCCTTAACTGTCGGTTGTGTCTGAATATCTATAGTTACTATTGATTGTGTCAAAATTGGAGTTGAACTGCCTAAAATACATTTTCGATGGTTTTACCACATTCTTCCTTTGTACCCTTCTGAAAGTCAGAGGTTTATTATCCTCATAATCAGAATCAGAAGTGATAGGGGAAATGTGAACTTGTGGCTTCTTCACTTTTGCAGTACCAATCTCTGTCAATTTAGCTGCCTATTTGGATCCTAAACCCAGTTGAGTGTCTATCTTATAAATTACATCTTGTACATATGCAGACATCTTTTCTATTTTCTTCTCTCTTCTCTTCTTGTTAAAATTGGTTTTCACTTCAAGAGCCTTATCTCCTGCTGTACCAAAATGCTCCGTTTGATCATCTAATGGGGCATCTAACAACATTTTTGCATAGAGCTCAAAAATGCTACATCCACCTCATATCCAAGCTCAGTAATCTCATCTTTGTTAGTACCAAGACCAGTGATTGCTTCCTTGATCTGCATACCTACCAGTATGTCATGAGCCTAATGCTTCTTCCCTAGACCAAGTAGCTCATTCAGGAAGTAAAGAATTAAACAAACAATCAAATTACCATATCTAAAAGTGCCTTTCTTGATTCCTTTGATCTTACCAAGGTTCAACATCAATTCACTCCTCATCCATTCACATAAATCATACTTCACATTGTTCCTTAGAATCTGATATGCAACATGAATGCATGAACTAGCAACATAATTTAATTAGTTTGATTGAGTTAGCTTATAACATATTATCATGCTTGAAAAATTCACACTAGTGTCACTGATTGTGCTGATCCTCATTGATCTGCTATTAGATATTGCACCGATGAGTTTCTCGACCTCTATGCTGGAAATTTTCTTGCCAAGTTCTTGTCCGACTTTGGGTAAGCTAGTGAATTCTTGAATAAACTCCTTCATGATCATGTAAGGCCTATCTATCCAAATAAATTCATTGTGAACCCTACTCAGAACGTATCTGATAACCTCATCTTTGAATTTCGGTATGTACAGAATATCGGTTAACCCTAGATCCTCAATAGCTTTGTATTCTAATTTGATTGTTTTGGAGTCTCCTAGTATCACAGATTGATACATGCTTCTGATGTCCTCTGTGCCCAAATCCTCTAGGGTGCAGTGAATGTATGCCCTCAACATACATTACGCCATCAGGAACCCTAGAAAATGCTCCCGCAGAGTCTTCCTTTTTAGCAATTTCAGGAACCTCCTTAAATACTGGCCTTAACCTATTCTTGACTT
The DNA here is from genome assembly GCF_030272615.1 of Cryptomeria japonica. Taxonomy (NCBI): domain Eukaryota; kingdom Viridiplantae; phylum Streptophyta; class Pinopsida; order Cupressales; family Cupressaceae; genus Cryptomeria; species Cryptomeria japonica. The sequence continues at coordinate 532,703,318 of NC_081414.1, forward strand.
CGACAATGGTGGGATTTGCAATGAATGTAGGAGATGAATATCCAGATGCCATTTTAAAAAATACTTGAAAAGGGATGTGGATAGAAGATTGAGTGCTTCAGATAACTGCTCAAAATCCTTTCACAATGATTTTGCTCACTCTTAACTCGCCTTTTCTTCTCTCTGAATGCTTCAATTCTTGGTGAGTGAAAATGATTTCACTTACTCCCTTTTATCAGTGAATAAAATCCTAATCTTTCTTTGTAATAAATGATTCACCAACAACCCTAGGGATGTCGGTTTCATAGTCATGTGTCGGGTGAACCTTCATCGATGATGAACACAACTCTCTAGATCTCCTTAGATCTCTTTCAGGATAATATGCAAAATTTAGCAATGAATTTTCCAACCCCTAAGGCTTATGCCTCAATTACCAGTAGAATTTCCTACCGGTAGAGGAATACCCTGTTCTACCAGTGGAGTTACCGATGTACATCCATCTCCACTTGGATCTTTGTATTTTACAACCCATCTCTTGGTGTGATCTTGTTGTATTTCATCTACCTTTTGCTTTCTTTTCTCATTATCTTTATCATTATTAACCGGTTGAGTCTTGCTTCTGCAATACTTAACAATGTGACCTGTTTTGTTGCATGCATAACATGTAAAATTGTTCTTCTGAATTGCTTTGACATATCCGGTATCATTTCTTGACCTACAATGATTAGCAAAATGTCCAAACTTTCCACATGCATGACATTTAACATTCATTCTGCAATCTTCTGATCTATGACCATATTTCTTACAATTTGTGCATTGACCGAGAACAAAATTGTAGTTTTGATTTGCCTTATTTCTACATTGTTTAGCCATATGCCCAAATTTATTGCAAACAAAACATTTACCATTGAATTTATAAGCATTAGATTACCTTACCGATTTCCTTTGTTCTGATGAGTTCTACATACTGGTTGTTTGATCTTCATTTGCAGTACCTGGGCTTTCACCTTGTATAAATCCAAGTCCTTTAGAATCATCAATATGTCTTTGTCTTTTCAATAAGTCATCCAACTATGTAGCATTGATCCTAAACTTTTCTTTATACTCACTTGTAGTAGTCAAATCATCTCTCAGAGTAGTTATTTGTCTTTCAAGTTCTCGACCATTGTTCCGGGAGTGTGCCAAATAAGTTCTCAACAAATTATTCTCATGAGTCAATCTGCCACATTCATCAAATTTGTTCTTCAGAGATATGATAAGATTATCTTCCTTCTTCTTTCTATCCTTAATATCTTTTGATAACCTCATAGTCATATCTTGCATTTCATTCTTCATGAGCATGTTTGCTTGACTTAGTTTGTGACATTGTTCCTTAAGAGCATTCTTCTCCTCATCATCCAGTTTTTGCAAAAGTTCCTTTCTCTTGGCTTGAGCAGATGATAACCTTTCTTGCAGGATAAGAATGAATTCATTTGAAGAATTCAATTCTTCTTGCAATTTCAAGTTCTTCATTCTTTCAGCATCATAATCCTCAAGAGGCATCTCAAGTTGCTTCTCCATAGCCATGTTCAAAGATTTCAGTTTCAGGATCTTCCTCAAGCTGTTAAACTTCTTCCAAGGTACCAAGCTCTGATACCAATTGTTGGGATCTAAGAAAACTGAGGGGGGGATGAATCAGTGTTCTGCCAATATGAACAATTTTTATCATTTTATACCATACACATATAAACCGGTAAACAAATAAACATATAACAAGAAGCAAATAAACCATCCACATAAATGAACACCATAACACATAGAATTTATACGTGAAAAACCTCAAAGAGGAAAAACCATGCTAGGATTTGTGACCCACAATATCAGTTCATTGGCCATATGAAAGGATACTACATATAATAAGGGCCTACACATGTAGGAAGATACATTGTCTAGAGCATACTGCTCATCACTAAAGAGCCTCACTAACTACAAGCTTTCTGCTAGAGTAAATTACTAAAAATGAACTCAAAGATGCATCTGCTATCCCAAATAGAGTTCTGAATCTGTCTCTGCCCTATATCAGTTCATAAACTCTAAACTACTACTGGTATCTCTTCTCCTCCAAGAATGCTTTCCATGCTATCTACAGATCATTGTAGGATATAACCTTTGCATACAAAATGATCTTCATACATATATTTCGCATTATACAGCTCTTCTATATTTTTGTATATCCACACATTTCATATCTTTCAAAATAACCTAGTAGACTGACCTATATACCTAATACAAATAATATGCCTTATGTTGGCTTACAATACATTTACAAAAGATATTCAATGTTGGCCTTGACAATAATTACAAAATGATTTATTAAACAAATCCTCCTTGATGTCCACTTCCAATGAAGTATTGATGTCGGTGCCGATGCTGGTGCCGATGTAGCCTTGGATGCTCCAAAGCCGGTATCTGTTGGTATATGCCTCCTAGTGTCGGTATATGACTTCCATCTGATGTTGTTGCCATGAATGATAACAAAATGAATCCAATGAGTGTCAATTGTTGGTATTATGGATGTGTTGCATTGGTTTTGTCATTGATGTCAACACTTGTCAACACTTATCAACACCTATCTTTTTGGAGATCTTTGGTTATGTTCATTGGCATGTTCAGTGACTTATGCACAATCACCAATATCTGGTTCACCAACAGGTTATATTGTTCACCAATCGGTTATATTGTTATCATCTGGAGATTACTTGGTTATGTTGAAGACATTGTTTGGACATTTGGTTTTGGTGATTTGATTATTGGTCTAATCGAGTTGGCATATTTGTTGTTACCGGTAAATTAGTCTAGGTTATGGATTGACATGGGTTATCTATTCCAGATCAGCACGACACGTTATGTAGATGATTTATTGATTGGTTATTATTGTAAATGCATTGAGACGACATGATGCATCACATATTGATTCATTTATAATTGTAATATTCTTAGTGAGGTGACCTACACATTTGGTCTTAGGTTTTGGTATATATGTAAGATCTCATTTGTGAGATTATGTGGTAGAAGAAGGTCATAAGGTATTATAAAGTTGTGATATTTGGTATATGCAAATATAAGCAGAGCTACTCACGCATACATCATTTGAAGATTCAAGGAAGGTATGAAGGAGATAATTTGAGCCTAACCAGTACTGAATCTAGCATATAAAGATGCTATTTTAAGTAGTACATTATCTAGGATTTAATCATCCTATTGTAGTTAGTGTGACTCTCATTTTGTGATTGAGCAGTGAGCTCTAAGCAGTTGGCCTTTCTGCATGTGGAAACCCCATTTGTACACACATACTATCTGCAGTAGTATCATCTAATTGTGGGCAAGGTTTCCCACTATGGTTTTTCCCCTTACAGGGTTTCCACGTACAAATATTTGTGTTATGTGTTGTGGATGTTATTTCACTTTCTATTTCATGCATTAAGCTTCACCGATATTGTTATTAACTATTAAACTGTCAATCAACATTAAGTTTGGTTTACCGGTATTATGCATCAAGTTTGATTAAGTTATATTTGGGTTGAAATTAATAGACAACCGATTCACCCCCTCTTAGTTGCCTCTGGGTCCTAACAATTTCCAACATAAACAAAACAATAGGTCGGTAACACATCACAAACTAAATATCTCATAGAGATTACAAACAAATCGGTTCAAGTATGATTGTTGGATTACATAGAAATTACTTGCACATCATTGAAGATAACCTCGACCGCTCCTTGATCACTGCTTCATCGAACATTGTAACTCATCATGAATTTTCCATTACATACAATAAACTTGCTTATTCCCAAGACAAAAACCATTATCTCTACGTGCCAAAAAATATTTGAAACTTCATTTCATACAACATGCATACGTGGCATATCAATAGGTAGGGTTTACCAGTTGAACTCACTTCTTCTCTAGTAATATCGGTTTCCTTCACAAGCTCTCCTACCGGTTACAATTCCCTTCATTAGCTTTTCCTACCAGTTACAAAACAATATTATTACAACATCATTACCGGTTATAATTGACATTAATGATAACATAAAAGTTCATCAATGCAATCTTCATGCAAATGCCAACATCTACATCGGCAACTTATTATAAGTTCCAACTGAGAATCTCTCTTTTCTAAGATATACCATCACTTCATCGCCAACTTCAAATTCCTTATGTCTCCTCTTCTCATCTTCCTTCTCCTTATATTTGTTGTTCATCTTCCAAATGTTGTTTAACCTCAATATGCAATGTTGCCATGTGATCTACAAAATCTTCTTCTTCTGAACTCTTCCAGTCTTCACTGCTAATGTCTCTCAATTTTGTTATCCCTCTAGGGTGCACTCTGGTAACAATCTGAAAAAGGTGTTACTGTTGATACTAAATTTTTTGTCTCCTCTCTTTATTTTCAGAAATATTCTAGTTAGGAGAGTCCTTGTTGGGATAAGGCTTGGGTGAAAGGTCTTATTCCCAAATTAATATTTTTTTCTGGATTGTTCTGCAAAATAAGATTCTGATGACTGGCAATCTCAAAACTAGAGGTTTTTGTTTGCCTAGTATTTGTCATCTTTGTATGCAGAATGAGGAAACCATTAATTAACATGTTTATCCATTGTCCTTTCTCTGTGAATATTTGGGCTAGATGTCTAGACAACTTCAATGTAAGATGGGTCTTCCCTGAAGCTGTCCAAGATGTCTTTAATTCCTAGCTCTACCCTTCAAAGAACAATTCAGTTAATCTGTTATGGAAATTTTCTTTACCCCATATTTGTTGGGGAATATGGAAAGAGAGAAATGATAGAGTGTTCAGAGATAAGGTGTCAAAAGCTGAAATTATTTTTGAGAAAATCAAAAGACATATGGTGGAGAACCTCTACATCACTGGTGGAATAATGAACCCCAAAGATCAAGGTGATAACATAATTTTTAAGAATTGGAGAATAAAGGGGAGTGACATCATACATGCTAATCCCAAAGAAGAGGCAAGAGGGGAATGCCCCCCTCATGGATGGATGAATATCAATTTTGATGGTGCTTCCAAGGGAAATCCTAGCAATGCAGGGTGTGGTGTGGTGTTAAGAGATGAAGGGGGAATATGCAAAGCTATCAAATGTATTCCTATAGGTCACCAAAGGAATCATGTTGTTGAGGCCATTGTTGCTTATCATGGGTTGGCTCTAGCTAAAGATTCAAATTGCACTAAAGTTTGGGTTGAAGGCGATTATTTGAACATTATTAATTGCTTGAATAATTTTTTCCCTCCCTCTTTGTCTATACACAATGCCCTTCAAAACTGCAAAGGATATAAGTAAAACCTTTGAAATGTGTATTTTCGCACATGCATATAGAGAAGCCAACAAGTGTGTTGACTGGGCTGCCAACCTAGCTTGCCGCTCTGACAAAATCATTGCCCTTTATGGTGAGGGTAATCTCAAGTGTGAGGCAAAATCTCTAATTGAACTGGACTGTATCCAGATGAAGCAATGTGTCTTTCCTAATCACAATTTCTAATTCCTTTTCCTCATTTTTCTATGATTGATCACAATGACAGTGAGGCTTGTTTTATTATTTGTCATATCATATTTACCTGGCATGGATTCTGGGTGGCTCTTCATAACAACAATAAAATTGTTAGGTTTCTTCACAGAGATCATAGAAAAAATAATAGAGCTGCGATAAGGAAGAATTGGGATCTTAAGGATAAAATGGGGGGTAATAAAAAGAGGTTTGAATCAGCTTCTTGCTCAGACTGGAAGAAAAACAATGAAGTCTAGGAGATTCTTCAAGAGGGAGGTTTGAATGTTTTTACGGAAAGGCTCTGCAGCAAAGACCCCACTGTCACTAAGAATTTCATAAAAAACTAGAAGAATGGTAAGGTTCTTGTTGGCACCCAGATGATGCAAGTGGACAAGGATGTCATTGCTGAAGCTACGAGTATGGTTAAAGAAGGTATGGAATTTTACAAAGACTGAAGTGTGTCTGAGAAGGCCGCAGATAGATTTCCTATCATGGATGGAGAAAAAAGGAAATTGGTGAAGGCGGATAATCCCTACTATTCCCCTAAGTGTATTTGCAGGTCGTGGAGGTTTGTGTTGTTTTCCACCATTAGCTACATTACTCTGGATGAGACATTCACAAGGTCTTATAGACATAACTTTGTGCTACTCAACTACTTTCGCCATGGTGACAAGGTTAGTCTGCCTTACTATCTTGCCTGCTCTATGGATCCTACTATCCGTGAAGTACTAACAGATTCTCAAAGAGATCATGTCGTCCACTAGGGTTTAATGGTTTTAGTTTATAAGATGTTGAAAGGGAAAATTATTGAGAGACCCATTAGTAAAGGCAAACAAATTAGGGCTGATGATACTAAAACTAAGGGTGAGTCTGAGGATTTTAGCAACAAGGGGAAGATCAAGGGAAAGAGAAAGGGGACTGCTGTGGATTCTGACCTTTTGGACTCTGAGGATGAGTCTTTTGATGATAAAATCATAAAAATAAACAAGAGAAAGGGATGGGTAAGAAAACCCAAAGGACCAAGAAGACCAGTAAGGGGATAAATAAGGTGAAAAGGAAGATTATTATTTCTTTTGATGAGGACTCTGAGGATGAAAAACTGACAATAATAAGGTTCAGAAGGAAGATGAAATGTTGGATGGTGACCATGGGGGGAACTTGAACACACAGAGAATGCAGAATGAGGGCCAGGAGAACAACATGGGAAATCAAAATGTTTGTCATGGTGCCATTGGTAATGACAACATCAAGGGTTTCTGTGAGGTCATTAGTGAAATGACGAAAGAGATTGGTGACTTGAAGACTGATCTCAATATGATAGAAAAGGCTACTATGGATGAGAAGCCTCTCTATGAGAATGTTAAAGAATTGATGGTTGCTATTAACAAGGTTGAAGCAATTGAGGCAATGGTTAGTAAAATTATGGCAATGGAAAAGAAGGTGAAGGAGCTAGAAGTAATCAAAGATGATAAGGGTCTGGAAACTAACCTGAACAATCTGGTCAAAAGAGTGGATAAGATGGAGCTTACTGTGAAGAGGATTGTTGAGCAAAACTTCCAGATCCTTAAGGCTGCTATTGACCATGTTAACGTGTTGATAAATAAATTTGAATAGATTAGAGGCAAGTAGCATGATAGGGATCAAACTAAGAAGAAGGGTCATGAAAAAACAACTAGAGCCAACACTCGAAAATAGGTTGATATCAAGGAAAAAGAGCTAGATGATATTAATAACTCTGCGGTCAATATGAAGCATATGGTGGTTCATGCGGAAGAACTCATAAGGAACATCTAGCTATCTATGTCCTTGTGTCATCTCGATGTTGTCTTTGTGTTGTCCTTAGGTTGTCTAGTGTTCTTCTCTTTGTCTTGTGATCCCTTTTTGTTTTAACTAGGATCTATTCTTTGTATGGGTGTCCAGGCACTGTTTTTTCATGCCTCTTTAATGCTTTATCTTTATCCTGCTATGTAACAAGGTTCCGATTTCCTTTAAAAAACCTGTTTTTAATTAATCAAAACAAAGGTGTTCTTTTGGTACTCCTATTCATTGAATTGTTGTAGGCAAACTCTGCTTATGCAAGGATCAAATCCCAACTTCCGGTTTTATCTCCCACTAAACATCTCAGCAAGTTTCCCAAACTTCGGTTAACAACTTTTGTCTATCCATCAGTCTGTGGATGAAAAGTAGAACTAAACTTCAAATCTTTCTTCATCTTCTTCCAAAGTGTTCTCCAAAAATAGCCAACAAATTTAGTGTCTCTGTTTGAAACTTTTCTCTTAGGTAATCCATGCAATCTCACCACTTCCTTGAAAAATAGGTCTGCTACATGCAATACATCTGATGTCTTCTTACAAGGTATGAAATGAACCATCTTCAAAAATCTATCCTCTAGTACAAATATAGAATTCCCTCTCCGTGTCTTAGGAAATCCAAGTACAAAATCCATGCTTATATCTGTAAAGGAAAGCAAGTACATAAATATGCTTCCCTAATGTCAATTTGCAAGGGAAAACATGATAGTGTTTACAAATTTTTAACTTTTATAGGATACGACACAAGCATGAGCATAAACAATTAAACAACACAAAAACATAACACATAGAGTTAACGTGGGAAAACCCTTTCGGGAGAAAAACCCACCACCAATAGAAAATAACTTTATCAACAGTATGTCAAATACAATAAAGTCTTCAAGACTTCCTTCACTCTATCAAGACAATTGTTCCAGATAAAGCAAAACTTGGGTCAATTATAGTCACGGAATGCTCAATGGCAATTACAATTCATCAACCTTACATTGGTTTTCATTTTGCTTCAAATACCAAACAGGTCAACCGTTACACCTGCACGAGTCGATTGGGAAATCTAATTGTCCTTGTTGGTTTGAATTCATGGAAAACTATTTATCCCACATGTATCTGAAATTTGAATCGGTGTGTATACAAGTACTCCAATAGTCTTATCCTTAGTGTCCGCCTACTTGCCTTTTGGACTTCAGTCCAGGTGACCATCCGCAGTCAGATGCTTCCCCATCGGCTCATCAGAACCAACACTAAAATTTTATCCTGATCTCCTATCACTAGTAAATGACCTCATCGACCCATCGGAATAACCCAAAAAATGTCATCCTGATCACCGATAGCACTTAGTCGGTATCATCGGGTCATCAGAAACATACCCGAACTAGCTACCCTAACCCCGATAACATTGAAGTCGACCAAAGTGGATCCATCAAGTAATCGACATAGCATTCAAAAAACTTCTCCGATACCCGATGACATCCCGATCGCTGAGGGCGACTTCATCGGGTCATCAGTGTAACACTAGCCAAGCTCACCTGATAGTCTATCAACCAAAAGGAGGTTCCATCGGAGATCGACATAGCTCCAAACATCCGATCCCGATACCCAAAGAACTTTCCAAGACAAAGGATTGAACTCATCAGACATCAACATGACATCCATAATCTCAACCCGATTGTCGATATGCGACCCGATCACCGAAGGCGACCTCATCAGGTTTCGACATAAGGAATAACATGAACTTTTGATCCCTCGATGGCTTCGAAGGCAGATCCATCGGACATTGGTATAACAAGGAAAAAACTTCTCTGATACCCAATAGAGAGGAAGACATCAGCCTAAATCACACTGATAAAAAAATGATCAACAACCAAGAAGGTATGACTCTACTGCTCCATCAGTGTAGGCTACTTCGATCAACCCGAACATGCCAAGTGAATTCGAGGCACTATTCCAACAATATCCTCCCAAAGTCTTACTAGTACTGTCAAAGGTTTATACAATCCCACATTTGGACTACTACCTTTTGCAACTTGACAAGCTCTACAACTCTGCACATATCTCTTAACATCTTTATGAATCTGTGTAATGTCCCTACTAGTTAGAGATCATTGCCCTACAAAATAGATTGTTAGAATACAACCAATATATATATATATATATATATATAATTAATCTAATTTGCAATTAAACTTCAATTACTTAATTAACACTAATCTCAATACTTATTTAATAAAAAGGATACGAGTGCAGTACTAGGACATGTCCTTGGGCAGCTGTGAAGCTCGCCTTCTTGGAGCCCATCTTGGTTCCAAGCCATACCAGAAAATCAAAAGTTAACTCAATTCCTGTCTTGGATGTAATTTCTTACACCCAAGCCATACCAGGAAATCGAAGGTTAATTCGATTCCTTTCTTGGATGTAATTTCTTACACCCAAGCCATCTAGGAAATCGAAGGTTAATTTGATTCTTGTCTTGGATGTAATTTCTTACACCCAGGCTATACCAAGGAATACCATCATATATGATCAATTCCTTGCCTTGGATGATGATCTCATCATCCAAGTCTACTAGAGAGGACCGACCAGATCTGTCTATTCTTGGATGAACTTTGTCAACCAAGCCATAACATATATGCATATAGATACTCAGTATATACTACCTACCAGGGATTATCATAATCCCTAAATTAGGCTATGGGGATTTCCTCCCAATAGTCTCCATCATATAATCACATTATTTCCATTCATTGATATACAACATTTCATAATAATTCATATTATCAATATCATTATAAACCATATTATCATTATTACTTAAATTATAATCTTGTGACATACAACATTATGCTAAAATTCTGTAACATACAACATTGCAATAATGATGACATAATTTTGTACATACATATTATAATAATCATGTCATAATTCTGTAACTACACATTTTAATAATAATGATATAACTATTAAAAACTACACGTATATTTATATGTGTGTATGTGGCACACATATCCACACACATATATGTACCTGTGGCACCTCTGCTATTTCCTCCCTCTATTCTCTCCTCTATCTATGCCACTGTAACTCTGATCTTTTCCTATCCTATGTGCCCTCCACCCTATCTTGGGACTTAACCTATTGCTTGGATTTAGACTACCTCTCTTTGGAAACAACTCAATCCCATCTTCTTAAATACGGACAGTAGTGACAATAATGAATAGTATATATGTATTCTCTTTAATGTTTATTTAAGAGTTCTTTCTAATTTTTCAATCTAATATTATTATTTTTTTGATCAAAACATTATGTATATATATACGCACATTAGACCATATAAGGTTTCCTTATTCCTAAATGAGTTCAGATCTAATATTCTATAAATTAGTATTTAGTTCATAAATGTTGCCAGCACTATAATATGATTCATCTTCTTGGGTGATCACCAATTATAATAACCATTCTTATCATTCCATTTTGAATTCCCCCTACCATTGAATTCCTTTATTTTCTCTTATATATACTTTTACATCGAAAGATCACATTCTTTTGAATAGACACTTAATTTGAAAAGACATACCTTCCTTTTTTTTATGGTATTCCTTCTAAATCGCCCTTTCTAGAAAGCTAACTATAACCAAATCTCATATGTTGGGAGCTATTAATTTACTCCTCAAGATCACACTATTTCCTTGCATTGGTTTTTCCTTTTAATAGCAACTAACCGCTGCATAAATATGGTAATCATTGTCAATAGTTTTGTAATGTTCATTGGTCATCATGAATATCATTTACCAAAGCATATTAACCGATTTCTATGTATTATGTGGCTTCAACCCAAGTGTTCTTTATTTGACACAAATAAATTCCTAGTTTCTTTGTTTTCTTCCTTTGTCAAACTTGTTAGCAGATCATTGTCTTTAAATTCATGTGTGGTCTATGTAATTGATGCAAAGGCAGACAAATCTGACATTGCATCAGATCTGGTCTGCCACTATGTGTTTACTTTCAAATCTAAATCATTGTTTATTAATATTTTATCATGCATCATCTCTGTCTTATTAACATTATTTCTGCCTTATAATTACTGTGTAAATAAGAATATTAATATTATGTAATATTTAATGAATATGCAATGTTAATGTGAATGTGACTAATAATCTGTTTATTATGTTTATGTAATTTATTTTGATAAGAATATTATTAATAATAAATATTAATAATAATGTTTAATAAATTCCAAATAATCATGCATTGGTAATTAATAATAATTATTTCAATTAGGCTTTATATATATAATGATCAGAGAAGAAACATGACACAAGGAGGGGTCATGACAGTCCACCCTTCCCGAAATTGCTTGTCCTCAAGCAATTGATAATTTTTTTAAACTGTCATATCCCAATGAAAACACAAGGTATACATATGCATGTTTAAAGGTATGAAGCATACATGAAGTACATACAATACGTGTATACGAAAATACACACAAGGATACTTTTAAGGCATGAATCATTCATAAGGTACATAAACAAGTAAATTTAAGTTAAATGTGAAGTAGGTACAAGGTAAGTAATACGCAACAAATACTTGAAGCATGAAGCAGTTCACTTTAAATCATATGAAACATGTGCAAACAACATGATGTGTGAAGTAGCACACATGTAAAGCACATAAATACGGGCAAGGCATTAAGCACATTCATAAGCATTCACACCGCTAGCCTTTAAAACAAGAAGCATGTACATAAGTACATAGAACATGAAGCATACAAAACTTGTATGAATATACGCATGGCATGAGAAAGGTAAGGAACATACATGAAGAATGAATTTAGTATTCACAAATATTCGCAAGGTAGGAAGCATATACTTGTAAGGAATGAAATACTCATTTGGAAAGTAAACACATATTAAAGAACAATGTTGTAGTTTTGTCCCACAGGATGGTAGGATTATGCTCTGATACCACTATAATGTCCCTACTAGTTAGAGATCATTGCCCTATATATATATATAACTAATCTAATTTGCAATTAAACTTCAATTACTTAATTAACACTAATATCAATACTTATTTAATAAAAAGGATACGAGTACAGTACTGGGACATGTCCTTGGGCGGCTATGAAGCTTGCCTTCTTGGAACCCACCTTGGTTCCAAGCCATACTAGGAAATCAAAAGTTAATTCGATTCCTATCTTGGATGTAATTTCTTACATGTCATGCCCAAAATTTAGGGCAAAAACGGAACAATTTTTTTTAAAAAACACATACTAATTAATTAACAAGTTCACTCACACGACAAGCATTAAAGAAATTTCCATAATTATATTCGAACTAGTTCTGAGATGAACCAAGCATCGATAGTTTGTTAAATATTATTTGCGGAAAACTAACTGGTTTAATTTTTTTCTCCACGAGATACCTAGTCTTTAGGTTTATTAAATTAATCACGTTAAGGAAAATAGGAGAGGAAATTTATTTCAAATCCCATTAAGACATATAGTCTAAACATCCAATTTAAAATCTAAATACTCTAATTAAATTAACCAGGACAAAAATAAGTATTTATTACCTTGAATACTTTTTAAAATTATAAAAGCTAGGCTTACTTCTGATAATTTATTTATTTCACTTTTCTTTTTACTTCTTATGAGTAATCATACAGAGGTATTTACTATTTAAAAACTCCATTAAATACTTTTAAATATTTTAAACTTTATTATATACTTACTCCAATTTATAACCAGAATATATATATATATATATATATATATATATTTAAATATATATATATATATATATTTAAATATATAATATATATATATATATATTAGATTTTAATCCTTTTAAAATTATCTCCCCAAAATAATAGTTAATTTTCTCTCCAACCCTAATTAAGGATTCATATGATTTGTTTTATATAAATATGTTAATCACTATGAACCTAATATTATTTTAATTCTTTTACCCTAGCCCTACCTGGGCTAGGGTTTAATCCTTTTTTTTTTGTTAAACACAGAGTATTCTTTTTAGCAGGGCCGAAAACCCCTAAGGCGGTGGCCATGATTTTATTGTAGGTTCGAAGGAGGGTGACTGGGAAAGGCTGAGGCACCACTGTATGGGCGCACAGTGGGCGCCGCGGCACCACTGTGTGTCCACATAGTGGGCGCCGCTAGCGGCTCCCCCACTGTGTGGCCACACAGAGGCGGCCGCGGCCGTCCACTGTGTGTCCACACAGTGGGAGCCGAAGCGGCTGCACTGTGTGTGCACACAGTGGGCGCCGCGCGGCCCTCACTGTGTGTACACACAGTGGGGTCCGCGTGGACCCAAAACTTCTTTTTTTTTTTTTAATTTTTTTTTTTTTAAAATATATTTTGTATATATATATATATATATATATAATCATATAGTTATGAGGGTGAAAAAATATATCAATAAATATATTTTTTTTTGTAATAAGATTTACATGCAAAATTTTTAAACAAAACTAATAAAGGAAAAGCATTATGTAAATTCGAATATATATATATATATATATATATATATATATATATATATATATATATATAATTAGGCCCTTTTTTTTTGTTTATTTGTTTTTTTTAATTGCTGATAAAAGAATGAAGCTAAATCTATTGATAAGCTTTTTAATCATCTCTAATTAGAAAAACAATTTAAAAATACATTTTAGGAAATACAATATACTTCTCTATAATAAATAGATTCATTGATTTTTCAACTAATTTAGCAATAACTTAAAACATTCTTTTTTTTAAAAATACGTAAGATCTTTTAGTAAAAATAAATTCATATTTTCAGCAAGTAGAATATAGATAAAATTTAATTGTAAACTATTTTTTTTTCATAATACAAAGAAGCTTTTGCATGCAACTCAAAATGACTTTTCTTTTTCTAAAAATCAGAAGTAGAAATAAAACAAGCTTTTCTTTTTACAACTCTAAGATATTCTGCAAATTTTACAGGATGTTTCTTTGTTTAGCTACAACAATAACCCCAAGTCTAATTTCAAGAATTACAACTTGCCTCTCATTTCTAAGAATGAGGGCTCACTCCTGAAAAAACTTTAAACAAATATTTGCAAATGAAATAAAGTATCTTCAACAATAATCTTTTGTATCTTTTCATGGCACCTATCCTCTTCTCCTGACTTTCCTGCATAATAGAAACACAAAAATGACCACGGAGTGCTCACCTCCCAGCCTAGGCTAACTGGTAGCCACCCCCGAGCTCAGAGAACCAATTCCTAGATGGGTAACAAACAGGCAAACACATAGAAAGCAAAAGCATACAGATTTTCCAGACACATTCCCAACTTGGCTTTCACAACACCACACTGTGGTGATGAACATTTTCGAAGGGTGGTAGTGGACCAATACCCTGAGGAGAACTGCAAGTATGAAATAAACAAGAAGCCATCTCATGGCACAATAATAATATCAAGAATCTCAACCCCTTATTCCTTATGCCCCCCAAAGGCATTCTAGCCTTATATCCCTCCTTATGACCCCCATTGCACAAATAGGCCATGCAGCAAGGGTCACAACAAAGATCCCTTATGATCGCTCTCAAAGAGAGTCTCTCACTCGAGGGTTGTCACTGCTACCACCCACAAGATCCTCTTCTCTCCCAAGAGTAAGAGGTCTTGAGAAAACTCCCAAAACACAAACAAATCATAATGCAAAAATACCAAAAGATTTTCTAACAAAAAAAACTTTCAAGAACACAGATTTCTTACACCAACAAACTTCCAGACATAAACAAGAAGAAGACATTATAATGAATAACTGAAACCAACCTTAATCTGCCCAAAGGTATTATGATATTTGATGAAGAGCTGCCCAATCCACGAATCTTTTTCCTTCTACCCTTAATCAATTTTTCTATTCCATAACATTATTTTCTTTTCAAATTTTCTCGTCTCCAAAAATGGAGAGTGGGTGATTACCCTCCAATTCTCAAAAATCTTCCTTAAGAAGCTCACTCTCTCAGTTCTCACAAGTTTCTAAAAACCAAAAAGGAAAGAAAGCAAAAATGCAAAAAGACTCTCATTCCAAAAGGAAAAATCTTGATTAGATTTAACTTCTAATTTTCAATTTTCGCTCAACTCAAAAAAGCCAATTTTTAAAGCATTAAAAAGATCATTATAAAGTAGAAACTTGCCTAAAATTACCCCTAACCCCTAGGTATACCTTATGGGCTTTAGGAAACCCTATTAAACTACCCCTAGGTGTTCATCTAACCCACTTTAAACCCCTCTGAAGTTTATTTTCGGGTCAAACATAAGTTGACCACCCCAAATATTATATCCCCAAAGTATTTATGACAACACATTATTTTATTTAAGAGGAACTATAATTAAACACTTTCCCACCAAGAGACAAAATAAAACATTTAAATTTAAATCCACACATGTGTCAAGTGACACAAATAAAACACTTTTACAAAAATAAAACATGAAATTGTCTCTTGTGGTTTTTACACAATAAATTTAAATAACATTTAACACTCATGCAGCATATACTGTTACGAATAAAATACAACACAAACGGGGTGTTGTCTCTCCAAATAGACAAACCCTGGCTTACGAACATACATAAGTCTAGGTTTGATTCTCCGTAATTTTCCATGGTCACATGGTAAATTTCCTGTGCATCTCAATTTACACATTAGTACTTCCAAATATCCATATATAATATAATTCAATAATATAACAATACACATCATTACTTGCATACAATTTTCATCTGCACAGATTGAATAGATCTTTTATCAAGCAATTTCACATAAGCAATTTCATCCCAATTCACATAAACTAAACATACATCATAGTTCTATATTCAGAGTAAAGTCCTGCAAATTCAATAACGACATCTATCATTGCAATATCATCCTATCTAACAATCATGTAGTGTTCTATCTCATAAAGCATGTAAGTAAATCATCAAATCATAGCAATGTTATCCAAATCCTGAAATCATATATGTTCTAAGTCCCAAAATGCATCAAAATAAAGTATCCATAATAGTCTAAATATAAAATCCACTGAATGTCAGACTGAGTCGAGGTGAGGCCTCACATTACACCCAAGCCATACTAGGAAATCGAGGGTTAATTCGATTCTTATCTTGGATGTAATTTATTACACCCAAGCCACTCAAGAAATCAAAGGTTAATTTGATTCCTATCTTGGATGTAATTTCTTACACCCAATCCATACCAAGGAAGACCATCATATATGATCAATTCCTTGCCTTGAATGATGCATCGCATCACCCAAGTCTACCATAGAGGACCGATCAGATCCGTCTCTTCTTGGATGAACTTTGTCAACCAAGCCATAACATATATGCATATAGATACTCAGTATATACAGCCTACCAGGGATTATCATAATCCCTAAATTAGGCTACCAGGATTTCCTCCCAATAGCTTCCATCATATAATCATATTATTTCCATTCATTGATATACAACATTTCATAACAATTCATATTATCAATATCATTATAATCCATATTATCATTATTACTTAAATTATAATCTTGTGACATACAACATTATGCTAAAATTTTGTAACATACAATATTGTAATAATGATGACTACACATTTTAATAATAATGAGATAGCTATTAAAAACTACATGTATATTTATATGTGTGTGTGTGGAACACACATCCACACACATATACGTACCTATGGTACCTCTACTATTTCCTCCCTTTATTCTTTCCTCTGTCTATGCAGCTATAACTTTGATCTTTTCCTATCCTATGTGCCCTCCACCCTATCTTGGGACTTAACCTATTGCTTGGATTTAGACTGCCTCTCTTTGGAAATAACTTTTTGTTCACCAAAACTGGTTAACCCAAGTTCACCTACAATTAATCTATGAAATAGCCAATTCAATCTATGAAGAACCTCAAGAATTGGACAACATAACAAGGATCTAAATCCTTCTACTCTTCAAGCTCTGCAAAACCTAGGCGGGTATACCTTTGAATGCTTAAAATTAAACCCATTACACACCTATGACAACATCAATAGAAGTAGATAGATCTCACCATGGCTCAACAACAAGTAGGTTACTGGAGATGGGCTAGATCTACACATACAACTCAGCTATGTTTGAGCATGAGATAAATGAAACATTTCAAATAGAACATAAAATAAAGATATTCGAATTGGATTTTAAATTGTTTGAGAATCCCCTTAATTGCAAGATCAATGCCTTATCCAAGGGCAACAGAGTCACACATCAAACTATCGATGAAAACTTATACTGCATATCCATCTTCATCCTTAAGTATTCCTGCATTTAATGCCTTACATAAATGCATTACTCAGCTCATTCATAGAAAATATCAAATCCAGAACATGAACCCTATTTTATTAATATTTGCTCATAGAGTTTAAAATCTTCCTTGAAGGATTACCTACAAGCAAACACTACACTCAAAGACATAGTTTCTCAAGACAAACTTGATCCTTCTTAAGGATCTGATTTGAATAAAATGAAAGTACACTTCAGAGACAAATTCTATGTGAATTTATGCATGCCTTACATAAAAAAAACCTGCAATTAGAAACACCTATAGCATGAATCATACTCTATTCTTTGGAAAAGGACATTGCCCTATACAATCTTGAAGAAAACTCAGAATTGGAAACCATGAAAATCTGGAGCCTTCCTCTAAATTTCTGGAACCCTTACAAATGAGAAGAAATGGGAATATGAAGGAGGGGGGAAAAAACTAGAATGCACTAGAGATTACCAAATGTCCCTTTTTTCCAAATTGAAAAAATATCTCCTTTCCTTCCCGTGAAAGCTTCTCTCAAAATATCTCATGTTTGTTAGAACTAACTAAATGACTAGATTCCTTGTTCCGAGAGATTTTCGGTGATATATAATACTTTTATATTTGGGAAAAAATTAACCCTTGGACAAAATAATCTCGAATGCAAGTCACCATCATTTACATTTTTTATTTTACACTATAGTTCAAACTTTACATTTAACTTTATTTTTTCTCCATATTGCAACCTGCATCCTGCCACGTGGCGACCTGTAATTCGCTCATGCTCTAATGGTTTGCCACTTGGACCTGCCACCTCAACATCCATCTCATCAGTTTGTGGACCGCCACCTGTCTGCCACTTGTCAGCCATGTCAATGCCATCTCACCTGGACCCGCCAGCTCACCTGCCACCTGGACTTGCCAGCTCATCTTTTGCTATTTCGTGAAGGGTAACCGACGTGCATCTTCGCTTCGTGAAATAGCGTGCATTGTCTGATCTTTCTCAACTTGCATGCTCTTTAACTCGTTTTGCCTTTTCGCCATTTCGTGATGGGTAACTGGCGAGCAAATTTGCTTCATGAAACAGCGTGCACCGTCGATCTGTAATGAACTTGCTCACTTGTTAAGTTGCCCTTCCACTGCAAAACTTTCTCACCTTAGGAATCGTGCACATGTGGGGCCCACCTGGTCGCCAGTCATCCTCCTCGCCTTGGGATTCATGCACGCGCGCATGGGGCCCACTGGGCCTCAGGCAACACCTTGCATCAAAAGCCTTCAAGGCTTTGACACTATAGTTGGGTGGAGATTTACATTTAAATACAAAAAAAATTCCTCGCCTAGCCAATGTGGGATAATGCTTTTATGGTTGGAACTGCATTTTTTTTACAAATTTTCTTCAACCCAATCTGTAGCAACATGACCCTTGGCAACTACATTTGCTCGGAAGTTTCTAATGCATTTCTGTTCCATTCTGCAAGGAGAAGATTGGCATTTAATTCGGTTTTTTTTTCAAACCCTCCAAACTCCTTTAGACACACTCTGCGCAGAGAGGAATGCTAGCAGAATTCGTTGGCTTTGGCTTTACACCTTCCAACTACATTTGGTTGAGTTTAAAAGTTTATCCCCCCACTTCCACGCAAAGGAGGGATGCTTGTTCTACACTTGCCAATATAAATTTGCATGAAATCCAAAATGCCTTTTCAAAACGAGGGAGGACATTGTATTAAACCTAACAAATCTGCACTTTGCAGAAATTTCTGAGTCTTCATTGCTACACGGCAGGGGAAAAAATTGGCTTTACTTGCCAAATTACATTTGATTTGGAAGTATTTATGTTTCTGGTATGCCACGTGATCCTCTTGGCCTCTTAACCTGCAGATTGCCTTTAATTTTGATTTTTGATTTTATGCCATTCCTTGTTGGCACGTGAAGGAAGGAGCTTGGCCAAATACCTATTACATTTTTCTTGGAGGCTTCACATGGAGGGAGGATGTTGTCTGCAACTGCTACTCTGCATTTGCTTGGAGTTTCCATTGCCTTTTCAATGTTTGTTGCTTTGATTTTTATCCGCAAATGGTGGAAAGAAAGTGCAACTCCAGCCTGGTGTTCCTCATCAAGTCTATTTAATAGCTCTAGCCTCAAGTGCACTCTCATTCTTCAATTACTCTCTCTTGGGAAACTTGCAAGTACTTTACTCCAATGATGGATGTCATGATAATGGCTGTGTTGGAGAATTTAACCATCCTACAATGCCCATCTATCAATATACCATTATGGAGCATCTAAAGCAAGATGTTGAATACAAATACATGTGCCTTCTTAACTTGATCAAATAGAACAATGCTATATTGTTGTCTTCTAACTACATCAGTGAGTTGTCCATCTTCTTCATAACTAATATATCTTTCACTGGTTCTTCAGACAACACAAAAGCACGCAATATAATACCAATTGCTCCAACTCTCTTCAGCAAGCCTCTTCTCTGAAATGTTAATATCATTCTGGAATTGCTCAAAGAGCAAAGTCGCCAATAGAATTAATACTGCAAGGGCATGAGCCAGATCAGGCCCCAAAGTGGGCTTGACTAAAAAAAAAATCATTTTCATTTCAACCGACCATTGAAAACACCTCAGGAACCTTAAAGATGCCTCTAGAATCGATCGACACCATTTTCTGATCATGAAACTGAGTTTCACGACTTTCAGGCGGTTGCACCACATTTTCGCATTTAATCTCAAAGACGTATTTTTCAAACTGGTCAAAACACCTTTCAAGACTTTGCAAACTGACAGGCGTGTACTCTGATATACAAACATAAACTATGCCAAGCCGTTTCTCAAGAGGAATCCTGAGTGAAGAAATATTAATGGTCAAAGATGACCAACTAGTTTTGTCAGCACTGCGAACTTGATAAAGTCAATGCGCAGGGAACTCATGATGCCTTTCTTAAAAATATCAAACGATCTCCATAGACTCTCAAATCTGAGGCAGAGGTACCTTGAAGTACAGATCAAAACTTAGAATGCTCAGTTTGACTGGGAAGCTAACTGGGTGCGAATAGTGAGCTCATGAAAATAGCCACTTTAATTGATGTAGTAATGACAATATAGAAAACTAAATAAAGTGGCTCAAGAAACCCTTTTGGAAAACTAATCAAACAAATTCATAAAGACTTGAAACTTCCCATGGAGGTACACCTATATGCATAGAATTCAGTGCACTTTGAATTTCAACATGATGATCAACTGGTCAAAATTTATAGGCGCTCAAAGTAGGCTACTTAATCAAATCTGCATTTGTATCTATGATAGACTTTCAGCTCACCCATTGAAATGGGTATCTGATAAATTGATCCAAACTGAATTTTGAGAGTTGCAAAGCACTTCATAGGCCAAATGAAAGGTGTAAAACAAGTTTCAAAGCTTTACCTCTTGATGATTAACTAGCTTCATTTTACCCCCTCTAACTAGGCCACTCTGGATGAGATTAGGTTGTCTTTCTGAGAATGAAATAGCAAAATTTCATAGTGGGCCTCAAAACTTGACTCAAATTTAATGAGTCCCAACATTGGACCTGACTGGGGATGGTTGATTGCAAGATCAACACAAGAATCTAGAATCTATGGTAGAGCAGACCACCCAAAAAAAATGAAAAACTTCTCTTCTCTCCTCAAAAAATAGGGCTCCTTATTCTACCCAAGCAACAAGGCACTTTATTGAAAACCACAGAATTGAAAGCAAATCGACTATACAATATGAACAAACATACTTACAACTGATTATAAACTACCCCAAACAAATATTAGCATTTACCTCTGTCAAAAATCTGATTCTCATCACCTGATATCATGATCCAAACAAAGGCACCCTTCAACAACAACTGAGCATAATCCTTATAATCGACCCCTTTCATCTCATTACCACAACAACTAGTGTACACATCTTTTGTCTAATTTTGAACTTTATGGTCACACACTACTTCAACAAAGGTAAAACCATGAGACAACATACTATAGAGGCCTTCCCACAAGCTACAATACATTTCAATATCCCAATCAACTCTATCCTTTGCAAGGGCATCATCATGCTGAATTTAAAAAATAAAGCATTCATTCTTACCAATGTAGTTCTCATCAGCACATGCCTTGTCATTATTTAAATTCATAGAATGAGGGACATCAATAACCGATTGATACAAACAAGGAACATAAACATTTTGGTCCAGATGTGATACTTCACTATGTGGATCACACTTTATATTATCCTTGTTTATCAAACTCAATACATCCACATTCTCAATATCCCATTCATGGAAAAGAATGCATACCTCTGGCCAAAGTAAATCCTCAGCTAAGTCTTTCTCATTCAGACTTACATCCACCTAAAAAACTTCCATTTGTGGTCTATTGTAGTCATCACACAACCCATGCCTCTTATCTTCATCATGAAGTAAATTTTTACAATACATGCTACTGTTATTTGGAACTTCATCAACATAACAAACTTGTTCAACACAAGGGGAAACTTCAACATTTTCATCAATGAGGTCAACACTATGAACATTCGTATCAAAGGCAAAGAACTCCATATCCATTTCAAGCATACCATCAACATTCACATCCTCTTCATGGTATGCCAAACTTTGAAAACATTCAAATATAGGTTCATTTAAATCTGAAAATAAAACATTATCCGCACTTTCACATATGTTTTTATCTTCACCACTTTCATTTTCAGATTCATGACTGAGATATATAACTTGGTCTCCTCTTATATCATCTTCACAAGATGCATAATAAGAACTCTCATAGGTATCCTCGGCTGCATGACTGACATTCATTTGTTGATCATAATAAAATGAATAACTTGTGCCAAGATCACTCTTATTTTGAAATTGATCTTCATTCTTCATTTGTATACCTTCAAGGTGCTGAAAATCGAACTCAGTGTCCTCATAATCAGCAGCACCACTCCATTCTGAAACACATTCATCATTGGGTGCACTTGCATTGAAAACCATCAACATCATCCACAATTTCATTTTCAGTTTTATCAGACTTAATCAAATCTTGATTTACATCATATTGCACATCCTTGTGTGACAAAATCATGGGCTGATTAGTAACTTCTTTGTTTGAACACATTGTATCATTATCATCATTCACATAATCAGCAACACTTAGTGATCCCTCAGTATTTGGTACTTCAACATCAAATACATCAGCATCATGTAAAGATCGATGGTCATCATCATCATCATCATTATTTTCATTATTATAAACCTTGAGAGATGCATGATTTACTTGATTATTTGCAGCGACATAATCAGCATAACCAGCATACAAATCAAATGGTGCATATTCTTCATATAAATCTACCTCTGTATCAACATTGTCACAAAATTTCCCACTGATTATTCCATCAGTACTGTAAGAGACAACCGACATTGACAACAGAGTTTCCTGACCCTCATTTAACTTTGAGTCACATATATCAGCAAAACCATTTAGAACAAAAAAACTTGACATATTTTGACAAAGA
This sequence comes from Cryptomeria japonica, assembly GCF_030272615.1. Classification (NCBI taxonomy): domain Eukaryota; kingdom Viridiplantae; phylum Streptophyta; class Pinopsida; order Cupressales; family Cupressaceae; genus Cryptomeria; species Cryptomeria japonica. Next base: position 532,726,501 of record NC_081414.1, read on the forward strand.
ATGTTTTTCCTAGCTTCATATCTACTTTCACCATTGAAGGTGCTTTGACAAGAAACAACAACAGATGAAAATCTCTTTGATATCCCAAATTTTAAATTGTTTTCAATGTCCCTAGCTATGTTAAAAGCTTAGTGCAAAGTTCTGGGTTCCTTGTCTCTTAATAGGAAACCCATCTTCTTGTCAAAAGCACTCATATAAATTTCCAAACATACTTTATCATTGAACTTATACTTGCTGGAAATTTTAGACAATGTTTGTGAAAACCTGATATTAAATGCCAGGACCAATTCATCCTCTTTGATTTGCATGTCCATGAATCCTCTCAACATATCATAATCATTCACCTTTTCAGAAAATTGGTCCATAAAGTCAGCTGTTAATTCATTCCATGAGGAAATACAATTTGCTGGCAAGAAAGAGAACCAATCCCTTGCATCCTCTTTCAGTGACTGGATGAATAACTTCATGCACACATCTTCTTGACAAACTTCAAATTCTCCCATCAGGTCTGAAAATCTTTTCAAATGTTGACATGCTGATTCTGATTTCTTCCCACTGAATATTAGCAAATGCTTTCTAATTTCCGTGGGTATGGGATTTGGGTAACCCAGGATATCTTTAAAATTTAGAGAAACATAATACTTCTTACAATTCTCAACAATGTATATTTTTCAATTCATCACAAGAAACTTTCTCTGATAGCAGACAACACCAATACAACCTCAAAACATAATACTAAATCCCTCAACCATAAAAGACATTTTCAACTCCGTGCAATCTCAATGGACTGACTAACTTGATGAAATTATGCAATTTCTATTCAGCTTCCCCAGCAGAGTCGCCATTTTTGTTGTTCACCAAAACTGGTTAACCCAAGTTCACCTGCAATTAATCTATGAAGAACCTCGGGACTTGGACAACATAACAAGGATATAAATCCTTCTACTCTTTAGGCTCTGCAAAACCTAGGTGGGTATACCTTTGAATGCTTAAAATTAAACCCATTACACACCTATGAAAACATCAAAATAAGCAAATAGATCTCACCAGGTCTCAACAACAAGTAGGTTACTACAGATGGGATAGATCTACACATACAACTCAACTATGTTTGAGCATGAGATAGATGAAACATTTCAAATAGAACATAAATATAAAGATATTCTAATTGGATTTTAAATTGTTTGAGAATCCCCTTAATTGCAAGATCAGTGCCTTATCAAGGGCAACAGAGTCACACATCAAACTATAGATGAAAACTTATACTGCAGATCCATCTTCATCCTTAAGTATTCCTTCATTTAATACCTTACATAAATGCATTACTCAGCTCATTCATAGAAAATATCAAATCCAGAACATGAACCCTATTTTATTAATATTTTCTCACAGAGTTTAAAATCTTCCTTGAAGGATTACCTACAAGCAAAGACTACACTCATAGACACAGCTGCTCATGACAAACTTGATCATCCTTAAGGATTTGATTTGAATAAAATGAAAGTACACTTCAGAGACAAATTTTGTGCGAATTTATGCATGCCTGACATACAAAAAAACCTACAATTAGAAACACCTATAGCATGAATCATACTCTATTCTCTAGAAAAGGACATTGCCCTATACAATCTTGAAGAAAACTCAGAATTGGAAACCATGAAAATCTAGAGCCTTTCTCTAAATTTCTGGAACCCTTACAAATGAGAAGAAATGGGAATATGAAGGAGGGGGGAAAAAACCAGAATGCACCAGAGATTGCCAAAAGTCCCTTTTTTCCAAACTGAAAAATATCTCCTTTCCTTCCCATGTAAACTTCTCTCAAAATATCTCATTTTTGTTAAATCTAACTACATGACTGGATTCCTTATTCTGAGAGCTTTCCGGTGATATATTTTTACTTCTATATTTGGGCAAAAATTAACCCTTGGACAAAATAATCTTGAATGTAGGCCACCATCATTTAAAATTTTTGATTTTACACTATAGTTCAAACTTTACATTTATCTTTAATTTTTCTCCATTTTGCAACCTGCGTCTTGCCACGTGGCGACCTGCGATTCACTCATGCTCCACTGGTCCACCACTTGGACCTGCCACCTCAGCATCTATCTCACTAGCTTGCAGACCGCCACCTGTCTGCCACTTGTCGGCCACGTCAGTGCCATCTCACCGGGACCCGCCAGCTCATTTTTTGTTGTTTTGCGAAGGGTAACTAGCATGCATCTTCACTTCACGAAACAACGCACATCGTCCTATCTTTCTCAACTTGCATGGTCTTTAACTCATTCTACCTTTTCGCCATTTCATGATGGGTAATTGGCAAGCAACTTCACTTCGCGAAATAGTACGCACCATCGATCTGCGATGAACCTACTCACTTGTTAAGTCTCCCTTCCACTTCAAAACCCGCTCACCTCAGGAACCGTGCAAACGTGGGGTCCGCCTAGGCACTAGTCAGCCTCCTCACCTTGGGATTCATGCACACATGCATGGGGTCCACTGGGCCTCAGCCAACGCCTTGCTTCAAAAGCCTTTAAGGATTTGACACTATATTTGGGTGGAGATTTACATTTAAATACAAAAAAAATTCCTCGCCCAGCCAATGTCGGGTAATGCTCTTATGCTTGGAATTGCACATTTTTTTGGAAATTTTCTCCAACCTAATCTTTAGCAACACAACCCCTGGCAACTACGTTTGCTTGGAAGTTTCTAATGCATTTTTGTTCAATTCTGCAAGGAGAAGATTGGCATTTCATTTGGTTTATTTTTCAAACCCTCCAAACTCCTTCAAACACACTCTGTGCAGAGAGGAATGCTAGCAGAAATCGTGGGCTTTGGCTTTACACCTTCCAACTACATTTGGTTGAGTTTAAAAGTTTATCCCCCCACTTCCACACAAAGGAGGGGTACTAGTTCTACACCTGCCAGTATACATTTGCATGAAATCCAAAATGCCTTTTCAAAACTAGGGAGGACGTTGGATTAAACCTAACAAATCTGCACTTTGCAGAAATTTTCGAGTCTTCATTGCTACATGACAGGGGAAAATATTGGCTTTACCTAACAAATTGCATTTGATTTGGAAGTATTTATATTTCTTTTATGCCACGTGATCCTCTTGGCCTCTTAACCTATAGATTGCCTTTAATTTTGATTTTTGATTTTATGCCATTCCTTGCTGGCACGTGAAGGAAGGAGCTTGGCCAAATACCTAATATATTTTTCTTGGAGGCTTCACATGGAGGGAGTATATTGGTCTACAGTTGCTACTCTGCATTTTCTTGGAGTTTCTATTGCCTTTTCAATGTTTGCTGCTTTGATTTTTATCCGCAAATGGTGGAAAGAAAGTTCCATATGCATCGTTGGTGCTGTGCTCCACCCCACACAACATAGTGCAGCTCCAACCTGGTGTTCCTCATCAAGTCTATTTAATAGCTCTGGCCTCAAGTGCACTCTCATTCTTGCTTTACTCTCTCTTGGAAAACTTGCAAGTACTCTACTCCAACGATGGATGTCATGATAACGGCTGTGTTGGAGAAGTTAACCATCCTACAATGCCCATCTGTCAATATACCATTATCGAGTATCTAAAGCAAAATGTTGAATAAAAATACATGTGCCTTCTCAACTTGATCAAATAGAACAACGCTATATTGCCGTCTTCTAACTACATCAGTCAGTTGTCCACCTTCTTCATAACTAATATATCTTTCACTGATTCTTCAGACAACACAAAAGCACATAATATAACACTAATTTCTCCAACTCTCTTCAGCAAGCCTCTTCTCTAAAATGTCAATATCATTCTGGAATTTCTCAAAGAGAAAAATCACTAATAGAATTCTGCAAGGGAATGAGCCAAATCGGGCCCCAAAGTGGGCTTGACTAAAAAAAAAATCATTTTCATTTCAACCGACCATTGAAAACACCTTAGGAACCTTAAACATGTCTCTGGAATCGATCGACACCATTTTTTGATCATTAAACTGGGTTTTGCAACTTTCAGGTGCTTGGGCTACATTTTCGCATTTAATCCCAAAGATGTATTTTTCAAACTGGTCAAAACACCTTTCTGGACTTTGCAAACTGACAGGCATGTACTCTGATATACAAACATAAAGTCTGCCAAGCTGTTTCTCAAGAGGAATCCCGAGTGAAGAAATATTAATTGTCAAAAATGACCAAGTGGCTTTGTCAGCACTGTGAACTTGATAAAGTCAATGCGCAGGGAACTCATGATGCCTTTCTTAAAAATATCAAACGATCTCCATAGACCCTCAAATCTGAGGCATAGGTACCTTGAAGTACAAATCAAAACTTAGAATGCTCAGTTCAACCAGGAAGCTGACTGGGTGCGAATAGTGAGCTCATGAACATAGCCACTTTAACTGATGTAGCAATGAAAATGTAGAAAATTGAATAAAGTGGCTCAAGAAACCCTTTTGGCAAACTGATCAAACGGATTCATAAAGACCTGAAACTTGGCATGGAGGCACACCTATATGCATATAATTCACTGTACTTTGAATTTCAACATGACAATCAACTGGTCAATAGTTATAGGCGCTCAAATTAGGCTACTTAATAAAATTTGCATTTGTACTTATGATAGACTTTCAACTCACTCATTAAAATGGGTATCTGATAAACTAATCCAAAATGAATTCTAAGAGTTGCAAAACACTTCATAGGCCAAATGAAAGGTGTACAACAAGTTTCAATGTTTTACCCCTTGATGATTAACTGGCTTCATTTTACCCCCTCTCTAACTAGGCCACTCAGGATGAGATTAGGTGGTCTTTCTGAGAATGAAATAGCAAAATTTCATAGTGGGCCTCAAAACTTGACTCAAATTTAATGAGTCCCAACACAACTCAATCCCATCTTCTTAAAAATGAACAGTAGTGACAAGAATGAATAGTATATATGTATTATGTCTTGATCAGAAAAATAATAATATTAGATTGAAAAATCAGAAAGAATTCTTAAATAAACATTATATATATATATATATATATATACGCACATTAGGCCATATAAGGTTTCCTTATTCCTAAATGAGTTCAGATCTAATATTCTATAAATTAGTCTTTAGTTCATAAATATTGTCAGCAATATAATACGATTCATCTTCTTGGGTGATCACCAATTATAATAACCATTCTTATCATTCCATTCTGAATTCCCCCTACCATTGAATTCCTTTATTTTCTCTTATATATACTTTTACATCGTAAGATCACACTCTTTTGAATAGACACTTAATTTGAAAAGACATACCTTTCTATTTGTTTATGGTATTCCTTCTAAATCACCCTTTTTAGAAGGCTAACTATAACCAAATCGCATATGTTGGGAGTTATTAATTTACTCCTCAAGATCGCACTCTTTCCTTGCGTCGGCTTTGCCTTTTAATAACAACTAACCACTGCATAAATATGGTAATCATTGTCAATAGTTTCATAATGTTCATTGGTCATCATGAATATCATTTACCAAAGCATATTAACCGATTGATATGTATTACGTGGCTTCAACCCGAGTGTTCTTTATTTGACACAAACAAATTCCTAGTTTCTTTGTTTTCTTCCTTTGTCAAACTTGTTAGCAGATTGTTGTCTTTAAATTCATATGTGGTCTATGTAATTGATGTAAAGGCAAATAGATCTGACATTGCATCAGATCTGGTCTGCCACTATGTGTTTACTTTCAAATCTAAATTATTGTTTATTAATATTTTATCATACATCATCTCTGTCTTATTAACATTATTTCTGCCTTATAATTACTGTGTAAATAAGAATATTAATATTATGTAATATTTAATGAATATGTAATGCTAATGTGAATGTGACTAATAATTTGTTTATTATGTTTATGTAATTTATTTTGATAAGAATATTATTAATAATAAATATTAATAATAATGTTCAATAAATTCCAAATAATCATGCATTGGTAATTAATCATAATTAATGAATAATTATTTCAATTAGGCTTTATATATATAATGATTAGAGAGGGGACATGACACAAGGAGGGGTCATGACAATGTGGGGCCAAAAGTATTTCTCACTCACCAATATTGTTGTTTTGTCAATGCCAAAATGTCTAGCTAAACCTCCACTGTGTTTCTCTTTTATCAGGTTCTCTCTCATGGAACTCTTAGGTATGCACAACTAAACTCCCTTAAATAACATCCCATCCTGAATGAAATAATCCAATAAGTACAATGCTTGATGATCTATATACAACATAAACTCCTTAGGCAACAAGTAGTGTCTCCATTTCTTCAAGGCTTGAACTATGACATAAAATTCCTGATCATATACTGAATATCTCTTCCAAACATCATTCAATTTCTCACTAAAATAGGCTACTGCTCCTATTTTTGTTCCACTTGCATCACAATCCACTTGTAATACCTTCTTAAAATCTAGTAAAGCTAACATAGGCTGCTTAGTTACTTTTTGCTTCAACAATTTAGAACTTTTGTTTGCTCCAGGTGTCCACTTGAATTCCTTCTGATCTCCTCTCATGGGCTCAGTCATAGGGTTACAAAGTGAACCAAATTTTCTGATAAGCTTATGGTAAAAACTATCTAATCCATGAAATGATCTTACCTTCCCAATTCTTTCCGGTGTAGGCCACTTAACAATGGCTTTCACTTTCTTAGGGTCCATCTTCAAACCATCCTCAGACATCATAAATCCTAAATAGACTAACTCATCCTTCATGAAAGTACACTTCTTGATATTGATCAATGACTTTTCTTCTCTCAACCTCTGCAAAACTTGTCTTAATTGCAACATATGCTCCTCTTTTGTTTTACTGAAAATCAAAATGCCATCCAAATACACAATAACAAACTTACCCAAAAATTTCTTTAATAGATCATTCATCAGCCTCATGAAAGTACTTGGTGCATTAGTCAATCCAAAAGGCATAACCAACAATTCATATAGTCCTTCGATTGTCTTAAATGTTGTCTGCCACTCATTACCTTCTTTGATCCTGATCTGATGATACCCACTCTTCAAATCTATCTTTGTAAAGTATTTTGCTCCACTCAAATAGTCCATTATGCCATCCATCCTAGGAAAAGGAAACCGATATTTCACTGTTATCTTGTTTATTGGTCTTGAATCGGTACACATTCTCTACTCTCCATTCTTCTTAGGTGCTAATACTATTGGTACTACACAAGGGCTCAAACTCTCCCTAATCAAACCTTTATTCAACAACTTCTGCACTTATCTATTCAGTTCTTCATTCTCCATTGGTTTCAACCAGTGTGTAGCTTTGTTAGGCAAACTAGATTCAGGAACCAAGTCCATGCAATGACTAATACTTCTAATAGGTGGCAATACATTAGGTACATTATTTGAAATGATGTCCTCATATTTTGTTAGCAAATCTCTTATCTCTTTCGAGTGCTCTTCTTCCAGTTTTGGTCTCTCAGTCTTCTTAGGAATTAGGGAAAAATACACATTCTCATGTCTTAGTCCATCCATGAATTTCCTTCCATCTACTAAATAGATTCAGGCATTTGTATAGACTTCATTCTTCAAAGGTTCCTCCAAAGGTAACAAGGTTTGGTTCATCCCATTAGCCACAATAGTGTATGTAGTCTTCCTCCCATCATGTATTGCCTATCTATCAAACTTTCAAGGTCTACCCAACAAAAGATGACAAATATCTATAGGCATAATATCACACAAAACTTCATCACAATAATTCCCAATTTTCAATTTCACCAAACACTGTTCACTTACTAACAACTTATGTTCATCCTCAATCCATTCTATCTGATAAGGCTTAGGGTGTTTCAACCTCTCCAATTTCAACTTATTCACCATCTCTTCTGAAACAAGATTATCTGAACTACCACTATCAATAACAACTTTACAACACTTACCGAATAGCTTACATCTGGTTTTGAATAGATTCTTCCTTTGCAAGGGTTCTTCATCTCCTCCGGTATGACACAAAGCTCTCGTCATCATCAATAGTTCTACATCTTCTAATTTATTGTTTGATCCAATGGGGTTTACTTCCACCACTACTGCTTTTCTAGTAGCCTCTGTCTTCTTACATTTGAATGCACAATGTCCTTCTCCTCCACACTTAAAGCAAGTTCCTCTAAATGTCCTCTTGTCTTGTCTTCCAAAGTTCTCATTATGCTAACCATCTGGTTCTCTCCTCTGGTAGAATTTTCTATCATCCTTCCGGTATGAATTACCTTCTTTATTCACTTCCTTGTCCTTGTTCTGATCTGTACTAATTCCTCTTCCTCTGGTATATCCTCTTCCTCCTTGAAATTTTCCTCTGGTAAATCTTCCACCTCTACCTCTCAGTCTCTTCTCATGTCTTTTATTCAATTTCTCTTCATCCTTTAGTGCATACTAGTAAGCCTCTTCAACACTCTCCAATTGGATCATACTGAGTTCATCTTGTATAGACATCCGCAATCCGTTCAAATATATTGCAATTTATTCAACTTCATCATCAACTTGTCTAGATCTGATGTTTAGCTTGTGAAATTCTTCAGTGTACTCCTTCAAACTAGATTCCTTCTATCTCAGATTTTGCAACTTCCAGAACAAATCTACTTGATAATTCATTGGCACAAACTGCAATTTCAACTTAGTAATCATCTGATCCCATGTCTTATTCTTTTCGTTACCTCTTCTCGTCTGTCAACTTACAAATGCTCCCACCAAATAGATGCATGACCTTTCAACTGGTTAGAGGCATATTTCACCTTCCTCTCTTCTGCAGTGTTTACAAAATTGAAATACTTCTCCATCTCTAAGATCCAATCCATCAATTCATCTGAGTCTAACTTCCCATCATATTTTGGTGGGGTAAAATGAGGTTTACTGTTTTCCCTACTCAAAACCCTTAAAAGGCTTTTTTCATCTAGATCAATTGCAGGTAGGTTCACTTGTTCTATCGGGGCTTCTTCTTCTTCATCTTCACTTACATCTTCAATATGTTAGCCTCTTCTCTAGGCTATCTGGACAACTTCTAACCAGGCTGCTATTCCTTGCAATATCTCCATCAAAAATAGGGTCTGCATTCCCACATGCTCCACCATTCCTAGTTCCTCTTCACGCCATCGATTCATGCTAGTCCTCTGCAATTGCAGGTCGGATCCACAATTCACCACCCTACAAAAAAATTCAAGACACGCAACCTCTAGAATTAAAGTTCACTCTGATACCACTTGAAGCAGTCACCGGTAAGGAGGGATGTCAAAGAGATCAATCCGGTGTTGGCCATTTGGTGGAATTGATTATGTGTTGCACTGATGTTTTGTCATTGATGTCAACACTAGTTGTTTGGATGCTTTACCGACACCCTTCTGGACCCGGTAGGTTGAGTAGTTTCTGGTTGGTTTGGATCTGACATGATACGGTAGGCTCCGGTATGATTTGGTAATGAAATTGGCTTATTCATGATACTCATGTTCATATTCAGTAAGTTTGTTTTTCTCTAGTGATCGGATGCTATTCTGTTTGCTTAGAAACTTGGCTTCTAGTTTCGGTGAGGGTTTCACCGGTTGAGATTTTGTTGAAGATCTTTGATAAATTGCATGTGGCATTGGTGTAGTTTCTGGTGGAGTTTCAAGATGCTATTGGTGATCATGTTCGAGGCTTGGTGGATGGAAATCATTTCTTTAGCGCATGGACCTATATTGGGTCTTGGTTGATCTAGGTTATGGATCGGCTTAATGAAACATGTGGATTGGACCTCTCGATGTGTTTCTAGGATGTCTGATGTGTTGGATATTATTTTTTTGGTCTAAGGTCGACATGTTTTATAATTATGTAATTGGTTTATTGTTTGGTGGCCGACCTCATTGTTTATGTCTGAGGGTTTGTATATATATGATGTAAGATCTCATTGTAGATCATATGATAGAGATATAGGTATGGGATATGGACATGTAATGTGCAAATAATGTAATATCATTCAGACAAAGGATTTGGTTGATCATTGGAGATCGAATTGGGGTTATGTAAAAGAATTTAGTCCTCTAGTATTGAGCTTAATCGGAAATATACTCAGGGATAGGAGATGCTATCTTTTGTAGTTAAACACTTCTTCGAATTGTAGTCTATATTTCTATGTAGTTAGTGAGACTCCTTTTGTGATGAGCAGTGCACTCTAGGCTATTGGCCTTATTGCAAGTGCAGGCCCCTCAATTGTAATTCACATACTTACTGCAGAAGTATTATTTGACTATGGGTAGGTTTCCCACTGTGGTTTTTCCCTTTACCGGGTTTTCCCCATATAAATATTGGTGTCATGTGGATGGTATTTATTTTGTGATTATTGTTGATGCTTAATTGGTTTAACTACTATTCCGGTTTTAATGTTTTGGGTTCGTGTATTAAAGTTTTAATTGTTAATGTTTCTAGTAATCTGCGACAATTGATTCACCCCCCTCTCAGTTGTCTTATGGTTATTTGAACTATCTAACAATTGGTATTATAGATTTGGTCCTCTTTATAGAAAGATTAACCTCTTGAGGAAGATCCTATGGTAGCTAATAGTTGAAGTTCATCCAGTCTATTTGGAGCTATCTTTCAGAGAGATATTCCTAGGATTGATGGAACAAATTACATAGTATGGAAGATTCAGATGGAGACTTATCTGATATGTCTTGGCAAGGAGATTTGGGAGATCACATAGAATGGAGTCACACCTTATAATCTGACATCTAGCAATCCTCCTCTAATAAACTTGGATAAGGAGCTTGAGAATTATTGTAGAGAAAGAGAAGCACTCTTGCGTGCACTTTTTGATCAACAAATAATGGGATTAACCAAAAAATCATTTGGAAAAGCTATATGGGATAAGTTGGAGACTCTTAATGAAGGTGACCCTATAGTGAAGATTGCTAAACTTGATGGTTATTGGGTGAGATATGAAAACCTGAAGATGGAAGAAGATGAAAGGATTACTGCATTCATGGAAAGGGTAAATGAGATTATTATGGTAATTCAATGTTGTGGTGGAACTCTGAGTGAACATGAAATTGTTTCTAAAGTCTTGAGATCCCTAGCACCGGCTTACAAGATGAAAGATACTACTATTAATGAGTTGAGAACAATGGCTAATACATCTCTCAACAAAGATAGTTTAGTTGGGAAACTATCCACTTTTGAGCTTGAAGAATTTGGACCTTCTGGAGATGTGAAGACTGAAACTACTTTTCATGCATCTGCATCATCAACTAGTAAGAAAGATTGGAAAGCTTTATATGCAAAGGAATTGGAAGATATGAAGAGAGAAGATGACGAGTTTTAGCAACTTGAAGCACTATTTTCTAGAAGAGTACCTAAAGGACCAGTAGGAAGTAAGTATGAAGGAAAAGAAACTTTTGAATATTTTGCATGTAATAAGATTGGTCATTTTTCATCTAGATGTCCTAAAAGGAATTCAAGATTTGAAGAAAGAGTTAGAAGATCTTTTAAGCCTAACCCTGGATATTAGAACAAGTATAAGTACAAGAAAAATAGAGACAAATCATGCTACATAGCGGATGAGGAAGGCATTACTGATTCTGATGATGAACCGGCAGAAAAATTTGTCTCTGGTTCCAGCAATGGGAAGGAATGGGTGTTCTTGGCTATCAAGGAATATGTTCTGGCACTAGAAGAAAATATACCTCAAGGGAAGGAACTTGCTGCTAAAATTGAAGACAAGGATGAATGGGTAATTGACAGTGGTTGTTCACATCATATGACTGGAGATAAAGGGAAGTTTCTATCTTTGAAAGAATTTTATGGCGGTCTAGTTAGATTTGGAGATGAGAAAGCATGTATGATCAAAGGAAAAGGAACTATATCTATATACACCTAAAAATGGTCTGAAGATAATTAATTAAATAAGCAATTATTTAATTAATCCTCCTCCCCAATTTAATTGAATTCACTAAGCAATTTGATTAAATCCTTCCTTTTCATCTAATTATTAATAAATCTAAGGATTTATTTAATAGGTTCATTTCATCCCTTTAATTAATTAATTCAAATTAATTAATTTCCTTCATCCAAATTCTTTTCTTCTAAATCCTTTAATTAATTAAAACAAATCAAATCCATGAATTGTTGAGATTAATTATCCTTTTCCTATTATTTGAATTTTTAAATTCAAATTCTCCTAACTTCTACCACTCCTAAACCTAACCCATTCTACCTACCACCATGTTCCCTTTCATCTAACCTCTTCTAGAAGCCTCTTGACACTTGTCACTAAGTGTTCCCTTTAATCCAACCCCTTTGCCAATCTCCTCCAATTTAACCATTGATATCTTCAGATCAATCTCAACTGTTGATTCATGCCAACTCACCCCTAGCCTTGGAAAATCCTATAAATAGACCTCATTTTGAGCAATATGGATCCCATCTCATTCTCATCTTATGCATTGTTATTATAGGCATCTAGCTTATAGTTTATCAGTTTTTAGCAATGTTATCATGCTCAATTTTAGCTTAAATCTTAGCTTAATCATGCTAGATCAATCATTCATATAGTTAAATCATGCTATTATTGCTAAGATCATGCATTTGCATCATTCAAATCCTCCATCTAAGTGTAGTCAAGTCACTGAATTTTACATAGTCCAATCTGAGAGCATTTTTCATACTCACATTTATTAGGAGGCAATAAGTCGATCAGCTATGGTTTTTCATTTCATTGATTCAATTTACTAACCATTGCTTATAATGATTTATTGAGTGCATTATGGTTGTAGGTACAGGTATACTTCACAGAGCATGACATTTTGGTGCCCACCGTGGGGTAGAAATCATCATTTTTGGCCTCTCAAGCTTCAGCCAACTCCATCTCTACCGAATCAAAATCAAAATGTTGTACAAGTTGATTTTCCAACTTGTACGAACTTCCTTTTAGCTTTGGACGACACCTAATCTTGACTTGTACTAGGTGTAATTCTGACTCATACGAGCTTTTATACTACAAATTCTTTATTTGTACTAAGTCTAAATCTGTGTCGTACGAGTCTATTTCTTGCAAATTCTTTACTCGTACTAGGTTGATCCTGTGTTGTATGAGTAGATTTTCACTGTCGTACGAAAGCTAATTCTATTTCATATGAATTTCTCCTTGTTAAATCATGTGTCGTATGAGCTAGTTTTTGTGTCTGTGCAAAATCTAAATATTTGTCGTTCTGTCTGATAAAACATTTAGTACGAGTCTTTGGTTCTGTGATTTTTTGAAAAACTACAAATTACAAATGTCAAATTTGTCTATACATCGGTAATTTGTGTTTTTGAAGGCTTTCTAGTCATTTTTAGCTCTTGAAAGTATGCCCTTTCAAAATTGCATCTACAACTCTTGGAGACCTTTCCAACAAGTTAAACGATTCGTAATTTCAAGACCCGAGCAGAAAGTTATGCCTATTTGAAGCTAGGCTAAAATTTCATATAGTTTTTTTTGAAAATTTCATAGTTTGGATCACTAATGCTAATCTCATTATGTCTATGAGATGTTTGCAGCGTAACTCTTTTATGCAGGATGCTTGTCAAAGACAAATTCAAAACACAATCATGACTGCTAATGGATCTATTTTTTAGGTTGCCTAAGGATTCAGCAAAAAAACTTTGTGTATTCTTTAAGATTTTGAGGCACACTTCAATTTGAGCTTAAAGAAATGAACTATCATGTCTTATGTGCCTGTGATGATAGGCGAGTATGCTCTCACCTTTCTTAGGTGATCAGAAAGCTAGATTCATCCTTTTACTTTCATTAGTGCATCTCTTTAGCAGGCCTACCCTCTCGAGGAGTTATTAACTCTTAGCCCTTAAGGCCGGTGAGAGGGGAACGACCTAAGTGGGAATGGCTAACACCAAGTAATCCAACCCACTATAAAATAAATGTGTTTTTGATGAAAATCAAAGCAACAACAGTGCTCAGGAATAGCTCTCCTCCATACCTTCGGGTATATCAAACCTTGGTTTTCAAGGCTGGGAGACCTCTTAATTGAGTTTATACCCTGACGCATTGAATGGATCCCTTACTAGTGCTGGTAAAAATAGAAGCTACTCGATTCACCTCTGAAAGGGTGATAATCTTTGTGCAAGAGAGATAGTAACTCTCCTAAGACACTTGCCATATCATTCCCCCATTAGCGTTTGGAGTCGGATAATACGGCGTTAAGAATCCATTGCGTGAGACTCAGCAGTTGTATTCTGATTAGCTATTGGGTGTGTACCTAAGTCAGCAAGCAAAGGTTATCATTCTCAACCAACTTCCTTAGGGTTTAGCTTGATTGAGAGTCATGTATCACATCATGTGTTTTCTATGTATTCATCCCTAAATTGAAAACTCAGACACTTAAAACTGGAAAGCCAAAGTAAAACATCAAAATTCAGTGATCAAAACTCAAACAAACAAACACTTTTTACACCTGTTAAAATACCTGTCGTACGAGTCAAGATATTATGTCGTACTGCTTGATCTTCTATCATACGAGTCAAAGTTCTATGTCATACAAAACACTACTTTACACATGAAGTCACTAGTCTGTCATTCTGTTTTGTATCTCTTGTTGTTCTATGCTACATAATCTGTCGTACAAAACTCTGCATCTGTCAGTCCAGAACTATTTCCTGCATGCCTATTCAGATTTATCATTTTTGCCTGATCAATTTGCAGTAAGCATAAACAACTGTTATCTATCAATCCATGCTTAGATTGTCTACTTGGTTTGCTTGGTCAAGTATCATCCGTCAAAATCATACTCTAGAAGATAAACACCCCAAGATTTTCAAAGTGTTCACCCATAACAAGTTCAACATCTAAACATCTTAAAGTGCATTATCACCCTCTTTGATAAATTGATCACTCAAACATAGTATCTCATCAGGATCAATCATCTTTTATCACAAAACTAAAATGTTTGGTCAGGATAATCTCATCCCACATCATAGGATATATCGTTCCTACTGGACCCAGTTCATATCAATCATCATAATTGCACTCCTAAACTGAAGATCAAAAAAATTGCAAACTTTTAAACACTTGAATCCTCTTTTAGTGTCATATCACTCTATTGCCTTGAAATTGACAATTGCTCACTTACCCAAAAAAACCTTTTGGACAATCAAATCCTAAACAAAATAACACACGTGTATGCTCGTTCTAACTAGAGCTCAGAGACGAAAGATCACAGAGACGGAAATCAAAACATTGGAAACAAACATAACTATGGAACATGAAAATGAAGTACAAGTCGAAGAAGAAATAATTGAAAAAAACATCAGAGACATCAAGAAAGATCCCCAATTCGACAAATTTATGCAAAAATTGTTGGAGGAAGAAAAAGAAAAATACTTTCTAATGTTAGCCAAATTTGGTGCTACACTTCCCCAAGATTTTGATGTGAATAAATTGACACAAAAGAAAAGTGACCCTCCCCCTAATAATGAACAACATGAGGACATCTTTGGTATCAAAATGAATAAAATGTCAATCCCTATTAACACCAAATACAATGAAGAGACTTACATCCCCAAAAGAGATGAAGTAGAAATTTTGAATAACATTCAATTCGATGAGAATACAAGAAGGACTAGGGATGAAACAAGACGAGATATAGATCCTACTAGAACGCAAAATCATGGTCATACAAGAACAAATCATGTCGATAATCCTATCATGACTCTCACACAACAACTGCAAGCAATGCAAACACAAATCCAAGAGATGCAAAGAGGAAATGTTAGACGATATTCACTTCAAGAAATTTGTCCTTATCCATTCGACAGAAATTTAAATATGATACCATTTCCAATAGGTTTTGAAACTCTGAGATACAAAAAATATGATGGAAGCTCTGACCCTCAAGATCATATAAGAGAATTTTGTACCATGAGTATGGAGTTTGCACATGAAGATACCTACTTGATGAGACTATTTTCGAAAAGCTTAACTGGACTAGCTATGGAGTGGTTTTCCAAACTTGCACCTGGAATAAGATCATTTTTAGAATTGGTGGATAAGCTTGTTTCGCAATATTCCTACAATATACAACATGAAGTGACCATTCTAGACCTTTGTAACACTAAACAAAAAAGTGGAGAACCCTTCATGACATTCTTACAATGATGGAGATGCCTAGCATCACGGTATCCTCGCACATTGCCAGAGTATGAAAAAATGGACATATTCATTGACAACTTAAATGATCAAATGAGTTATTACTTAAAAATGCAAGGAAATCAAAACTTTGGAAAAATGGTTGATAATGGAATCAAAATGGAGGAAGCTATGATGAAGAAAGGTGAGTTGAAAATATACAAAGAAGGAGTTCATCCACCTAACAACAATAATAACAACAATCACAATGATAAACCAAATTTTTGGAATAGAAATCGAAATGTCGTCAACGATGGAATAGTAGATAACAACAATGTGAAACCAAAACAACCGATTTTCAATTTATCTACTCACTTAGCAGCAACACAACAAAACAACAATCAACAAAGATCAACTATCAAAACTTTCTTTCGAAGACAATTCACAAACATTGGTGAACCCCTTGGATCAGCACTAAAGACACTTCTCGCAAACAAATTGATCACTTTACCAGAAGAAAGGAACTACAAATGTCAAATCAAACCACCTTGGTGGAACAATAATTAGTATTTCAATTTCCATCGAAACAAAGGACATCTCATAGATAATTGTCAAAAGTTGAAACATGTCATACAAGACTTAATTGATAATGGTGTAATAGCTATGGATGGACATACAACAAATGAATCTCATACCGCCTTTAAAACTCTGCTTCTAAAATATGAGAAAGGTGAGTCATCAACAAAAAACAATGGTAAGGGTAAAGCAAAGGTAAACTACACGCATACATATGACAATGTGGTGAATGTGATCGTAGTTAAAGAAAAACAAAATCAAGAACATGCTCAGGCTATCACAAGAAGAAAAGCCAAAGTTGTTTTGCTGGGTCCTACAACAAAACAATACAATCTAGTGGAACAATTGCAGAAAACACCTACCCAAATATCAATCTTGGAACTTTTAAAACTTTCACCTGCACACAAGGAGATTCTTGAACGAGCATTAGTAGATATAATCATATCCAAAGATCTTGATATTGATCAATTCTAAACCATGGTGGGACATGTCACAACTCCTCATTTCTTATCATTCACTGACAAAGATGACATTTCCTTACAACACTCTCACAATGCTCCCTTACATATTGAAGTCCTTATTCACAAAATGTGAGTAAAGCGTGTTCTAATAGATGGTGGAGCTGGCGTAAATATTTGCTCATTGAGTCTTGTTCATGCCTTAGGATATTAAGAAGATGCAGTTGATGTCCGAAAAAGGATCACTATAAAAGCCTATGATGAAGAAGAACGTTCCTCCAAGGGAATTGTGATATTACCAATTAGAGTGGGACCTCTACAAAAAGACACAGCATGCCAAGTTCTAGACTTGGACCTATCATATAATGTGCTCCTAGGGAGACCATGGATACATATCTTGCAAGTAGTCCCATCAACCTATCATCAATGTGTCAAATTTCACTATGAGGGACAAGAAATCACAATCTCTGCAGATGCAAATCCATTCCAATATTGTAGCAATCTAAAAATGGGTCAAGAAGTAATTGTTCCACATAACAGGGAGGTAACATCTTCGAGCACACAATCCAAGGAAAAATCATTCACCTCTATTCTATCAAGTATGGAAAAACAAATGCAACTAAGAGATCGAGGGAATGGAGAATACTCAATATCACAATTACCACTTTCTCCTAAATCCTTGGGAAAACCATCAAGCTCTAAACAACAACCAATTGTGAAACATCTTCTGATATTTGATGGAGCATTTATTAATGTTGGAACCTTATCAGAGGAAATAAAAGACAAAGATGTATTGCAATGGCTATACAAAGATGAAGAATTTCAACAAAAGGTCAACAATGTCAAAATACCTACAGTAAAATATGGAAAAGGATTCAACATTCTTCGAAGGATGGGATACACTGGGACAGGCCCTATCAGAAAAAGAAAGGAAGGTATCTCAGAACCTATTCAACCTCATACTCAGTAGAAACAAAGAAGGTTTAGGGTATGGACAAGTCACTATACCAGAAGACACATATTTTAGTCAACAACTGGAATTTGAAAGGGAAGAAAAATTAGTTAAGCAACAAGCACAAACAAACACAAAATGGCAAAAGAAGCAATCTTCAAATCAACAAGAGAAATAAACTAAAAACATCTCTCAAGCAACGTTAAATGTCAATCAAAACAAGAAAGAAGCTAATATAAGTTCAGGAGAACTCATAGAAAAGTTGACAAAACTCAATCTCAGTCATGAAGAAGTTGAATATAAAAGAAGGAAAAGTATAGCCAGAAAAGCAGAAGAAAGGCTATGTGACCAAATCTGTATACTACAAGCTGCAAGTGATACATATTCTAATGAATGGGAATGGAATTCCTATCACTCTGAAGAATCAGCTAAAGAAAAATGCTTTGAAGGAGATATAGAAGTCGATATAGTTCACACGTATGCAGGACAAATGTCAGGAACTAGTTCACTTGAATTAGAATCACATTTGGCTAACTTGGACTTAACCGAGGACAATCAGGAACTTCTTACGCGAGATCATTCTAACGAGAGTACCATTCTAGACATCGAAACACATATTGAAAACTTTGATACCTCCATCATGACCCTTGAAACCCTTGAAATATACCAACCTGAAGATCCCTTACCTCCAATCCACCCCGAGCTTATTGATTGGGAAAATGAAGGACATACCACCATTGATACCTTTCCAAACGACCATGCCATATCTGTATATCTTAACGCAATCAAACCCATAACAAGTCTCACCAGGAATTTTAGAAACGCATCTTCCAATCAAGTGGGTGCCAAATCTCCTAGTCCCAAAAGTGAAAATAAAGAAAACAATATCAGGTCTAATGCTGAAAACCATTTATTGGCAACATTAGACCAGGAAAAAGTAAAAACAAAGGATGCATCTAACGGTGAAAACCTCCTCGAGGCACCAGAAGATGGGAGATTTGACACTTTACCTGAGCACTATTAAGAAAGATCATCCATTTTGATCGAACCAACAGAGGTAGTTAACATTGGCACAAT
Source organism: Cryptomeria japonica (assembly GCF_030272615.1). Classification (NCBI taxonomy): domain Eukaryota; kingdom Viridiplantae; phylum Streptophyta; class Pinopsida; order Cupressales; family Cupressaceae; genus Cryptomeria; species Cryptomeria japonica. The sequence continues at coordinate 532,745,677 of NC_081414.1, forward strand.
AGAGCAACCAAAGATTCTTCATCTAACAACATCTCTATCAGAGGTAGAAATGCAACAATATGTGGAATTCTTCAAACAACAGCAAATCAATTTTTCCTGGTCATATGCAGACATGCCAGGGTTAGATCCAGAACTTATTATGCATCACTTAAATGTTAGTCCAGGAGCCAAACCAGTCAAATAGAAGTTAAGGAAAATGCATCCGCAATGTCGCTCTTCTAGTCAAAGCATAACTAAAGAAATTACTGGATGTTGGATTCATCAGACCTATAGCATATCCTCAATGGGTATCTAACATTGTTCTTGTTTTAAAATGAGATAAAAGCATCAGAATATGCACAAACTTTAGAGATCTTAATAACGCATGTCCAAAGGATGACTTTCCTTTGCCTAACATCGACATCATTGTAGATTTAACTGCTGGACACTCCATGTTTTTTCTAATGGATGGTTTCTGTGGATACAATCAGATCAAAATAGCACCTGAAGACCAAGAAAAGACAACTTTTACATGCCCATGGGGTACTTTATACTGGAACGTCATGCCTTTTGGATTAAAGAACGCGGGTGCTACATATCAAAGAGCTATGACAACTATATTTCATGACATGATGCATACATTCATGGAAGACTATGTGGATGACATATTAGCTAAATCATACAATAGAGAAGAACATATAGAGATACTAGAAAATATCTTTGACAGGCTAGAACAATACAAGGTAAGGCTAAACCCTAAGAAATGTGCCTTTGGTGTTACTTCAAGAAAGCTATTGGGATACATTATTTCAGCAAGAGGAATCAAAGTAGATCCAGCTAAGATAAAAGCAATCATGGAAATGGCATCTCCCAAGAATATCAGTCAACTAAGATCACTACAAGGAAGACTCAAGTCAATCAGAAGATTTGTGGCTCAATTAGGACATAAATGTCAACCATTTACTCACCTATTGCACAAACATGTTAATTTCAAATGGGACCATCAATGTGAAGAAGCATTCAACAAGATCAAGGCATATCTCATGCAACCACCTATTCTAATGTCACCAATTCTAGGAAAACCATTATTACTCTATGTATCAACTACCGAAGCATCATTGGGAGTTTTGCTTGCACAAGAGGATAATGAAGGAAAAGAACGAGCCATCTACTACATCAGCAAAACACTAGTGGGATATGAGATCAACTATTCATCAACAGAAAAAGCATGCTTGGCAGTAATTTTTGCTTCTCAAAAACTATGACACTATCTACTATTGCACTCCATTAAGTTGATAGCTAAAATCGATCCTTTGAAGTATTTGCTCAGCAAAGCCACATTGACGAGACGACTAGCAAAATGGATCATGATTCTAAGTGAGTTTGATATCAAATATGTTAACAAAAAATCTATCAATGGACAAGTCATCGTAGATCAACTAGTAGAGACACCACTTCAAGATAATCATCCTCTATAGATTGAATTTCCTGATGTTGATATCTTAACAGTTACAACAAAAGCATGGCAACTATACTTTGATGGTTCATATACACAACATGGATCAGGAGCAAGAATTCTTTTCATCACACCACAAGGGCATACAATCTTGAAAGCATACAAATTAAGCTTTTTGTGTACAAACAATATAGCAGAGTATGAAGCATTGGTAACAGGTATCAAAATGGTTGTAGAATGGAATATTAAACAACTTCAAGTCTTTGGAGACTCTCAGCTTGTCATTAATCAAATCAATGATAACTATCAAATAAAAGATGAAAAACTCATGCCTTACAAAAAGATGGTGGATGATTTCAAGAAGTACTTTGTAGAAATAACTTTTGAATAGATTCCAAGAAATGATAACAAAGTAGCAAACGCCATGGCTACACTTGCTTCTCTATTGTAGACACAGGAAAATCAACAACGTTATGAATTCCTGGTTGAAGAGTTGTTTCATCCCACCTATAATTGTCCTGATTCCCAAACCATTTGTCAACTTATTGGACATGATTCCTCCCGCTATGGCCAAACTTACACATACCTGAAAGACAATATCCTACCTCCTGACTTATCAAAGAACCAAAAGAGAAACTTTATTCACCAATCATCTCATTTTACTCTCGTCGCGGATACCCTGTACAAACGAGGTCTAGACGGTACTCTCTTAAGATGTCTTGAACAAGAAGAATCTGAAAAGGCCTTACATGAAGTCCATAATGACATTTGTGGCACTCATTCAAGTGGTCTTACCCTTTCAAAAAACTCATACACTTGGGATACTATTGGGTGACTATGGAACGATACTCTTTTAAGATAGGAAGAACATGCAAACAATGTCAGATCCATGAGAATTTGATCCATGCACCAGCACAAGAACTACATGCTTTAGCAACATCTTGGCCTTTTTGTCAATGGGGTCTGGATCTAGTAGGAAAGATAAATCCTTCCTCATCTAATGGACACAAATTCATCCTGGTAGCTACTAAATATTTCACAAAATGGATTGAAGCGGCACCTCTCATCAACATCACAGGAAAACAAATTGCTGCATTTATTTTGAACTATATCATCTGTCGCTATGGAATACCAATGACCATTATCACTGATAATGGGCAACCATTCAAGAATCAAGATGTACAAGAGCTATGTGAGAAGTTCAAAATCCAACATAGATTCTCCACACCATAATATCCACAGGGAAATGGGCAGGCAGAAGCATCTAACAAAACTATTCTAAAAATCCTCAAAAAGACAATGAACGATGCTAGGAAAGATTGGCATATCCAACTAAACCCTGCTTTGTGGGCCTACCGCACCAGTATCCACACACCGACAGGTGCCACACCTTTCTCTCTTGTATATGGATTAGAAGCCATATTGCCAATCGAAGTAGAGATACCTTCTCTACATGTATCACTAAAAGGCCTCATCCCAGATGAAGAACAAAGAGTATCTAGACTACAAGAGTTAGAATTGATCTATGAATGAAAACACAATGCCTTTGATCATCTAAAGGTATATCAGCAAAGAATGTGCCGGAGCTATAATCATAAGGTTAAACCAAGAATCTTTCAAGTTGGAGAACTAGTTCTAAAGGAAAATCCATGCAACCAGGCAGATTGAGAAAAGAAAGGAAAATTTGAACCAAACTAGTTAGGTCCATTTGTGGTCACAACAGTATTTGGGTCAAGAGCATATCAGTTATCAACACAAGATGACGATTAGCTCGAGGAACCTATCAATAGCATGCACCTGAAGAAATTTTATGTCTGAAAAATCAGAAAAATTAAAAAAAAGCGAAAAAACAGAAAAAATAAAAAAAAGTGAAAAATCAGAAAAAATAAAAAAAGGTGAAAAATAAAAAAAATCAAAAAACAGTGAAAAATCAGAAAAATAAAAAACAATGAAAAATTAGAAAAAAATCAAAAATAGTTAAAAATCAGAAAAAAGAAAAAAAAGGGAAAAAGCAAAAAAATCCTAAAAAGTGAAAAAGAAAAAAAGAAAGAAAAAAAAATCAAATATCAGAAAAAGTGCAATAAAAACAGATGGTGAAAACTTGGCAAACAGGTGCTATCTGTCCGCTAGCTCTTTCATCTATTAGTTCATGCATTCATTCTTCCATCAGAGCTATACATGACCATCATAAAGCCTTTATACATATGCAGACATCCCGGGTGGCTTCTTGCCATGGTTTGGATCATTGGATATATCATAACGACTTTGTTTCTAGGCTTGGGGCAAAATCCTACACCTGGCTGGGGGCAAAACTCTTGATCATTCTGAGCTTAACCAAACAAGTAGAACAAACAGTTAGACAAATCTTATCAAGTGAAAACTAAGACACATCCAACATTGAACACAAGATCAAACTATCAACTATCAAGCTATCACGAAATCAATCTAAGCACATCACACACTTTTCAATGGATAATATCTTTTTGAATAATGATTGTAACATGATTGTTCAACTTTTCTATATTGATTTTCGCTATCATGATTTCTAAGTGACTCCAGGATGTCATTGACTAGAAGAACAAGGAAGAAACATGATATAATTCTTGTCTACTGTCTGAAAATTAATCATTAATATGTGCAAATTTGTCTCGGGACATGATCATCAAAATATCATTGAAGACATTTCCGATTTGCGTATTGAAATGATTAATACTGCATATTTTATGCAAACAACACTCAGGTCATCACGGTTCAATTATCAAACAACACTCGATGCTTGTGTTAACTTGATATATCAAAATCTAGGAAAGTAATGCTCAGGTCATCATGGTTTAATTATACCATTGATGTTTGCACTCACTTCCCATATTTCAAAAGCTCAATGATGACAAAAAATGCAAAATAATCTAGTGACTGGTCTGGTCATAGCTTTGCATTCCATTTGCATTTTAGCTTGCATTTCATTCTTGCATGGGATCCTACAAGCTCCTTTTATCCAAGGTTAAATCTATCACAGGAATCATCAAAGTATCATCAAAATTGTATACGCAATCAGAATGATGATTCATCTCTCTTATGATATTATTGACCTAGCCCAACTCTTATGCTATCTCTCTCAACAGAATCAACAATCAGCATATCCAAATATTTCTGCAACTTGATATCAACAAATTGTCAGTTCTTTATCTATCAACCTTATCAAATCAAATCAATCAATCAAACCTAATCAATTCTATCACATCTTATACAGGATGAATCCTTCCTAAAACCAGATGATCTGATCCTGATTCACGTCTTATATAGAATGCATCCTTCCTGAAACCAGACATTTTGATCATGTCTTATACAAGATGAATCCTTCCTGAAACCAGACGCTTTGATCATCGTTGTCTTATACAGGATGAATCCTTCCTGAAACCAAACTGAATCTAATCAATCAAGATTTTTCAATCTTATCAATCTAAGAAATCAAGCTAAATCAAAGAGCTCGCATTTTCATCAAACAACAGTTGTAGAAATCAAATCAAATCTATTGGGATATCAATCTCGCAAAACTCCAAAGATCAATTATCTCAATTGATCTCCCAAGGGGGCATCATCATACCAGGATTTAGCAATCAAGAGCTGGGGCATCCTATCAAATTAATACCATCATCAAAATGAGATTATTATTTGAAACAACGCATCATCACACCTTGCTTCAAAGAGGGGCAAAATGTACACACCTAAAAATGGTCTGAAGATAATTAATTAAATAAGCAATTATTTAATTAATCCTCCTCCCCAATTTAATTGAATTCACTAAGCAATTTGATTAAATCCTTCTTTTTCATCTACTTATTAATGAATCTAAGGATTTATTTAATAGGTTCATTTCATCCCTTTAATTAATTAATTCAAATTAATTAATTCCCTTCATCCAAATTCATTTCTTCTAAATCCTTTAATTAATTAAAACAAATCAAATTCATGAATTGTTGAGATTAATTATCCTTTTCCTATTATTTGAATTTTTAAATTCAAATTCTCCTAACTTCTACCACTCCTAAACCTAACCATTCCTAAACCTAACCCATTCTACCTACCACCATGTTCCCTTTCATCCAACCTCTTCTAGAAGCCTCTTGACACTTGTCACTAAGTGTTCCCTTTAATCCAACCCCTTTGCCAATCTCCTCCAATTTAACCATTGATATCTTCAGATCAATCTCAACCGTTGATTCATGCCAACTCACCCCTAGCCTTGGAAAATCCTAAATAGACCTTAATTGGAGCAATATGGATCCCATCTCATTCTCATCTATCTTATAGTTTATCAGTTTTTAGCAATGTTATCATGCTTGATTTTAGCTTAAATCTTAGCTTAATCATGCTAGATCAATCATTCATATAGTTAAATCATGCTATTCTTGCTAAGATCATGCATTTGCATCATTCAAATCCTCCATCTAAGTGTAGTCAAGTCACTGAATTTTGCATAATCCAATCTGAGAGGTTTTTTCATACTCGCATTTATTAGGAGGAAATAAGTCGATTAGCTATGGTTTTTCATTTCATTGATTCAATTTACTAACCATTGCTTATAATGATTTATTGAGTTCATTGTGGTTGCAGGTACAGGTATACTTCACATAGCATGACAATATCATTGGATGGTAAGAACATTAATGACAATGTTTATTATGTTGAAGGTTTAAGACATAATCTTTTGAGGGTGGGATAATTGGTGGATAAGGGATTCCAATTACAGTTCAAGGATGGATGATGCAAAATCATTAGTAGATCTGGATTGGAGATTGCAACCGATACACTGACAAAAGGTAATACATTTCATTTGAATTCTAGTGAGATGACATGGTTGATTACACAAATTGATGAGAGTTGGCTATTTCATAAAGGCTGTGTCATGTGAATTTTGATTGCATTGTGAAGATTAGTTCAACTAACTCAGTTAGAGATATACCTAAGATTATGAAGCCCTAGAATCTGGTATGTAAAGAATGTCAAATGGGGAAACAGGTTAGAACCTCTTTTAGGAGTATACAAGATAAATCTAATAATGTTCTTGATCTTATTCATACTAATTTGTGTGGCCTTACTATAGTTAAAAGTTTTCAAGGTGATAGATAGTTCATGCTAATCATTGATGATTATTCTAGAATGATGTGGGTTACTTTTCTAAAGGAACAATCTGAGGCATTTGAAAAGCAAAATATTTAAGGCTAAAATGGAAACTGAGACAGGGTTGAAGATCAAATGTTTGAGGTTAGATCATGGTAGAGAATTCATATCCGGTGAGTTTAATAACTTTTATGAGAAGCATGGTATAAGAAGATAATTTTCTGCTCCCCGGACACCTCAACAAAATGGAGTTGTGGGAGGGAAGAACAAAACTGTCTTGGATGCTACTAGAACAATGATGATGGAAGCTAGTCTACCTCATATCTGCTAGAGAGAAGTTGTAAGAACAATGGTTTATACATTCAACAGAGTACATATCAAAGGAGAAATCGATAAGATGCCTTATGAATTATGGTTTGGAAATACACCTACAGTTAAGTATTTCAGAATCTTTGGTAGTAATGTTTTATCAAGAGAGATGACATCATTGAAAAATTTGGTCCTAGATGTGATGAAAGCATATTTATTGGTTATTCTAATGAAAGAAAGTCATATAGATGTTATAACAAGAGATTGCAGAGAATTGTGGAGAGTGCTAATGTCAAAATGGATGAATTGAATAGAGGTCAAATCAAAATTTATGAAGGAACCGACAGTGGAAATGATTAAATCTGAACTAGTAGAACCTTTACCAGAATAGAGTGTTGAACCAGTTACTCCAGAAGTATGAAAAAATTCTACAGTAACTGAAGAATAAGGAAGAGCTTAGAGGAACAAAGAGTCAGAGGACTCCTAGGTATGTGAGATTGAAACATTCAGAAGATCATATCATTGGGGATAAGAACAATGGAGTGATGACAAGAAGAAGACTGACAACTAATGAGGTATGTTTAATTTTACAATTTGAACCGGTATCAGTAATGAAGCATGTAAAGATGAATATTGGTTGAAAGCTATGGAAGAAGAATTAGATCAGATTGAGAAAAATAATACATGGACTTTGATTCCCTGGCCTAAAAATAAGAATGTTATTTAAACGAAATGGGTTTTTAGGAATAAATTGAATGAGGATGGTGAAGTTATAAGGAATAAAGCTAGATTAGTTTGTAAAGGACATTCTTAGAAGGAAGGAATTGATTATGGAGAGACTTTTGCACCTGTAGCTAGGATTGAAGCTGTAAGATTATTTCTTGCCTATGTTGCGTATAAGACCTACAAGGTTTATCAAATGGATGTTAAGTGTGCATTTTTGAATGGGGATCTTGATGAGGAATTTTATATTGAGAAACCTAATGGTTTTTCACTATCGAATGATACAAACATGGTTTTCAGGTTAACAAAAGATTTATATGAATTGAAACAAGCACCTAGAGCTTGGTATGCAAGGTTGGATAAATATGTTTTGAAGCTTGGTTTTACTAAGGGTAATGCTGACAGTAATTTATAATATAAGATCACTGATGATGATATACTAATTATTGAAGTATTTGTTGATGAAATTATTTTTGGAATTGAAGATAAGTTATGCATGGAATTTTCTAAGAATATGGAGAATGAATTTGAGATGTGTATGATTGGTGAGATGGAATTTTTCTTAGGTTTATAGATTACTGAGACTAACAAAGGTATTTTCATCTGTCAAACTAAGTATACTAAGGAATTGTTGAAGAAATTTGGTATGGGAGATTCTAAACTGGTAAGTACTCCTATGGTTACAAGTGAGAAATTCACAAGGAAAGATGTTTCTGCACCGGTAAATCCTACAAGATACAAATCTATGATTGAAGGACTGCTTTATTTGACTCAAACTAGGATTTATTTGACTCAGACTAGGCTTGACATAATGAATGTTATTTGTATTATATCAATATTTTAGAGTGATCCTAGAGAAAATAATGAGCGTATGGTGAAAAGGAATTTTAGATACTTGCAAGGTACATCAAGATATGGTTTGTGGTACCCTAAGGATAATGGCTTTACTTTATGTGCATATACATATGCTGATTGGGATTGAGATGTTGATAACCAAAAAAGTACTTCCGGTGGAGCTTTCATTTTTGGAAAGATGTTGGTTTCATGGATTAGCAAGAAACAATCATGTACTTCTTTATCTACTGTTGAAGCTGAGTATGTTGTTGCTGCTACTAATTGTACACAGGTTTTATGGATGAAGCAAATGTTGAAGGATATAAAGGTTTATTGTAATAGACCGGTAGTTATTCACTGTGATAACTCTGCTGCTATTGATTTATCAAAGAATCTAGTATATCATTCTAAGACAAAGCACATATCTATCAAGTATAACTTTTTGAAGGAAAAGGTGGAAGCAAATGAAATTAGACTGGTTTATGTGAACACTAAAGAGAAGATTGTAGATATTTTCACTAAACCTTTGCCTAAGGAATCATTAGAGTACATCAGAGACAGATTGGGAGTTTCTGCTCCTCTTATAGAGACTTGATTGATGAGGTTTGGCATCAGTCCCATATGCATTATCAGAGATTATTCATTCTGACACTAATGTGGGGATGCTATTGCTCAGAGGGAGTAGTCAGCTTTGTGATTTAGCGGTTTATTTTTTTCCTTTGATATTTTTGTCAGACTTCTGGCATTGATGTTAAAGGGGGAGAGATATTGATGTGAAAAAGAAAAATTTAAGGAGTTGTACACATTAGGGGGAGAGATATATGTATAATTTAGTTCTTTACATAGATATTATTCATAGGGGAATTTTGGTCTTTGTTTCAGAACTTCATTTCTATATCTTTGAGTAGGAGATTGTTCATTGTTGGCTATCTTCTACTAAGGGAGACTTGTTTGGCATTTCTTGGTACTTAGATGTTTTTTCACATATAGTGTTTCCATCAATGCCAAAGGGGGAGATTGTTGGCCGTTTGCAGGAATTGATTATGTGTTGTATTGATGTTTTATCATTAACGTCAACACTAGCTGTTTGGATTCTTTATCGGCACCCTTCTCGTCCCGGTAGGTTGAGTAGTTTCTGTTTAGTTTGGATCCAACATGATCTAGTAGGCTCTGGTATGATTTGTTTATCGAATTGTCTTATTCATGATACTCATGTTCATATTTAGTAAGCTAGTTTTGGTCTTGTGATCAGATGCTATCCCATTTTCTTAGAAGCTTGGCTTCTGGTTCTGGTGAGGGTTTCACCAATAGAGCTTTTGTTGAAGATCTTTGATGAATTGTATAAGTAGTGTTGGTGCAGTTTCTAGTGGAGTTTCAGGATGTTGTTGGTGATCATGTTCAAGACTTGGCAGATAGAGATAATTTCTTTAGCGTATGAACCTATATTGGGTTCTGGTTGATCTAGGTTATGGATCGACTTAATGAAATGTGTGGATTGGACCTTTCGATGTATTTCTAGGATGTCTTATGTGTTGGATATTATTTGTTTGGTCTAAGGCCGATATGCTTTATAATTATGTAATTGGTTTATTGTCTAGTGGTCAAGCTGATTGTTTATGGTCGAGGGTTTGTATATATATGATGTAAGATCTCATTGTTGATCATATGGTAGAGATATAGGTATGGGCTATGGATATGTAATGTGAGAATAATATAATATCATTCAGGAAGATGATTTGGTGGATCATTTGAGATTAAATTGGGCTTATGTAAGAGTATTGAGTCCTTCGTTATTGAGCTTAACCAGAACTGTACTTACGCATAGGAGAAGCTATCTTTTGTAGTTCAACACTTCTCCGGATTGTAGTGTGGATTTCTATGTAGTTAGTGAGACTCCTTTTGATATCACCAGTGCACTCTAGGCTGTTGGCCTTCTTGCAATTGTAAGCCCCTCAATTGTAATTCACATACTTACTGCAAAATTATTATCTGGTTGTGAGTAGGCTTCCCACGATGGTTTTTCCCTTTACCGGGTTTTCCATGTATAAATCTTGGTGTCATGTGGATGGTATTTATTTTGTGATTATTGTTGATTCTTAATTGGTTTAACTGTTATTCGAATATTAATGTTTTGGGTTCCGGTATTAAATTTTTAATTGCTAATGGTTTCGGTAACTTGTGACAACTCATTCATCCCCTCCCTCTCAGTTGTCTTTCGGTTATTTGAACTGTCTAAAATCCAGACCGGTCAGGAGGAGTAAACACAATAGAAACACATAGATGTGATGGAGGTAATGCAAAACATAGAGTTTTATTGCATGAAATTTAATTGAATCCAACCGGTACAATCGGGTTAAAACATATCAACACACAAGCCTAGTAGAATAGGTCACAATCGGGACCTTGAATCGAAAGATCTATCTTCTAGGCATAGTCTATCTATCTGATACTCTAATTGATTCTAATTTATTCTTACATTCTAAAGAATCATTACAAAGATATATATCGATCCAAAGGATCCAGTCAGCCCAAAAGGGATCAAAACCCAAAGAATGAGACCTAACATGCAAAATAAACAAGGTCAGCCTCTGCCAAGAGATTTGTCTAGAAAATCCTAAAGGGTGAAATGTAGATCACAAGAAAAGGTCTACCACATGGTAAGGAACATCGAAATCAATGTCCAAGGCTCCACAAGCTTCATAATGGGTTTTGGTAGATCACCAGAATAGGTCTCTAGCAACAGGTAACAAAGGAACAACTGGTAACAAGAAATTGTCATGGAAACCGGTAGTAATATCTTGTTAGTAAGTTATCCAAATGAGATGTGGTCTGAAAGAAAGAAAGATGATCAATTATTCAAGTAGAATCCAACTGCACAAGATCTGGTGATCCAAAACTGGGACACATAGAAAGGAAAACTGAAACTAAAAACTGAAAACAAAACAAAAAGGAAAAATGCTTTTAGTTGATGCAAGATTGATGTGAACCGAGGATGCTCTTGCATCACATTCTCTCTAGGCATATAGAAGAAAAATTTCCTATCTTATTGCAAGAGAAACATTTCAAAGGAAATTTTCCATCATACTTACCATCTCATTTAGGAAATCTCCAGGCAATCGATGCTTCAAGCTCATCCATTTCCTTTTCTTTCTCTTCCATATCTCTTCTCTCTCTTTCATATCTAGATATTTTGCACTCATTAGGATCATGCTTCTTCTATCTAGATATAGATGTTGATGCTTTAAATGCCATCTTAGACTTTCCATGTGATTCTCCAAATTCTCGTAGCTCAAATCCAACAATCTTTCCAACCAGCATATCTCTTGTCATTGTAGTCACACTTTGGATCTCATCAATAGTAGAAACCTTATGTTTATAAATAGGAGTCAAAGATCTCAGCACCTTAGCAACAATTTAATATTCCTCAATGATTCCACTGACACATCTGATACCTAGGACCAACTCATTAACCTTAGCCATGAAAGAGTGTATGTTCTTATCATCTCTTATCTTCAATGTCTCATATTTCCCTTTCAGACTCTGTAACTTAGCAACTTTCACTTGTTTATCACCTTCATATAGGATTTCAAGATTCTCCCAGATCTCATGTGTGGTTAGAATCAGTCAGGGATCTAAGCAATGCTTCCCTAGCTCTAATATTAAGTTCAACTTCCTTGATTTCATCAGGAGTAGTCAGTCCATTCAGAGGAATAGTATAGACATTCTTAGTTATCTTCCAGTAATATTCTCCAAGACATTTCAAGTGCACTTCCATCCAATTCATCCATATAGCATAATTACGTCCATAAAATCTCGGATTGTCCTTCTTAAATATAACACCTTGAGCTATCATCCCAGATCTCCTCAAGTGGTTAAGCTTCCATCGGAGGAACTAGCTCTGATATCAATTGTTAGCAGCTATAATGAAGGAAGACTAAGAGGGGGAGGTGAATCAATCTTCACCGGATTCAACAAACTTAATAACAAAGACATATTTGATAAACTATAGAAACAACAAAGATAAGCAAATTGGAAGCACAACACACAACAACAAGATAATGACATGGAAAACCTGGCTAAGGGAAGAACCATAGTGGGAACCTACCCATTGCAAGATGATACTCTGTAGTAGTACATAAAAAAAATTACAATGGGGAATGCATATGCATTCAAGCACACTACTTAGAAATCACTGCTCAAAAGATATTGGTCCAAAAGGCTACAACCCTCAGGAAAGTCTCACTAACTTACAACAAGATTCAAACTACAATCTGGAAGGAATGAACTGAAAGAATAACATCTCCAAATGCCTAATTATAGTTTTGGTTAAGTACAGATGTCTCCTCAACAACACCAATCTCTCCTTAAACACAAAATCGAAGGATGAATCACTTGATCACACATAAAACTTTGTCTAATAATGCAGACACTTCCTTAATACCTAAATTACATGAATATATCACCTATTTATACAAATCATCAACATTGACAACAAGGTTGGCTAAACCCTCAACTCACAATTACAAAATTACATCACAAGATACAAATATCGACCACTGGATTAGTGTAATGATTAACATTATATAATGTGGACCTAATTTAAATTCCCAAATGCTCAAGTCCATCGAAAATCACACCAAGATCAAATGCAACATGCTACACCACCAAAAATATCACATAACATGAAAATAATCACTGGTTCATAGAAACCATCAAATACTCACACAACGATCAATGCAGATCATTGAAATAAATAAGAAACGACTAGGAAACACCAATAAGCACATTAGAATCATTAGAAATAGCTACACCAATACCACTTATCAAATTTTCATCGATCAATATTTGAAACTCAAGAACACAACCATTCAGCAACTGTTACGAAGAAACATAGCTTGCAGAGTACCAAATCATGATCCATATGAAATGAAGACACACAAGACCATCCCAAACAATATCAACACAAGATCTGATCACACCAAAATATACTGCAGGAAATACTAAACTCTGCTAAGCACCAAAACTGTAATATAAAACTGCAGACCGAATCATAATATCTTCCCAAACTGTAATCACTGGAGCAATAGATAGGAATATGTTGACATCAATGACAACAACATATCCTAGAAGAAACAATGACCAACAAAATCCAACAGATGGAACATTGGACTATGTAAAAGAACATAAAACTAAACCTGCCACCTTTTTCTAGGATATGAACTTTGATTTCATGAGCATTTTATGAATGAGACGGCTAATGTTCAACTTTGTAAGGAAAATGAATGGAGTCCAAAAGGAAGAGTTGATTTTTTCATTCGATGAGCTGGCTTGTTTTGTTGACAAGGATGAAGATTCAGAGCAAGAACAAGATGTCGAAGGCCTTGGTGAGTTGTTGGTGTATGATGACAAAGGTGAGTTTGAAATCTTAGCTCATGAAAAGGAAAGCATAGGCAACATTATTCAAGGAGATGCAGATATTGATGTTGATGTGCATAGAGTTGCCCATTAAGTTGAACAAGTCCCTAAATAAGAGTTATCCCTCCACAAAAAGGATGATTTCTATGTTTTATCAAAGCTTGATAAGAGCTACATTAGGCCTAAAATTAGTCCATCTTCTCAAAGAAGTGAAGAAAACATTGAGAAGGACATAATTTGGAATGACTTAGAGACTTTTTGTACCAGTTAGGATGCCAAATCAACACCTCTAGGTGAGGTTAGCCATGAACAACGTGATCATACTAGGGAGGTTACCATTTTTTCACCAAGTGAGTCATATGAAATAGACATTTCTAATCAGCAAGATGATAAGATGGTAGTCCATGAATAAGATATTAGTAAGGAAAGCCTAATCTTTGTCCTTACAAGAGATTGTCCTATTAGGTACTCACCCAAATGGAGTCCAATAAAGCATATATTCATGAAGCTTTAGTTGGAGATTGTATCAAGGATGCATTTGTAGTTTGACATCAGTTTGTTCAACTCTCTTACCCTCTTTGGAACAACAATACATATGATCCAATTGACGAGGTAAGTGTACTTGTTCACATCTTTCAAGAGATAGTACTTCATCTTATTGGACATTTTTATGTGTCTCATCTCCCCTTAACTGCCCTTAAACATGCAAGTCATTGTAAATTGAGAAGAAAAGGCAGCTACTTTAGTCATATTGCAAATGGTTTTATTTAAGTGATTTTATTTTGCTCTTAGTGTAGGGTGGGTTTCTAGCAGTATTTTTGTTTTCCCTAAGTGCCTTGTGCATAGTTCTAAAGGAGTAGTAAGGGTCATACTGTTGTAATGCATTGTAGTTAAAGAAGGAAGGTATCCATTATACGAAGTAGACAATTAGGTATTAACTTTCACACACTATAAATATCTCCGCCTTGTAGCTATAATAAGTTATAGCAGTAATGCAGTGAATAGAGGATTTTTTGTTGTTACCCTATCCTTATCCGTCATTTATAGATATATGATTCATGATAGTGAGGTGTTGAGCTCACGGTCACAAACCACACACTTGTACTTAATGGTTTAGGATAATTTTAGAAGAGAAAGGAGAGTTACAGTAGTGCTGTGAAGTTAGTTTCTAAAATTTTAATAGACTAGGGTGACTCTATACCAAATGGATAGTCTTAGGCAACTAGTCAAGTTGTTTAGAAGAAAAACATATAGTAGATTTCACGAGAAATGTTACCTATTTTTTCTAATAAGCTCAATCATGTAGATCTTTTAGGTTTTCATTAATAGAAAAGGTACATTTTCATTATGTTGTGTCACATTCATGTGCATAAATAAATAACAGAAGATTATATTATCACATTGCATTATGCAGATGTAGATGCATAGGAGAGAGTGCATAAATTTTGAGAAAAAGTAATCTTTAAAATTCATAATGTAAATAGATAATGTTTCACACAAGTTGTGAGACTCACTGTTATAGTACAAATGAAAGAAAATAATATATATCTATATATGCAAAGAAAAATAATGCATGTAAGGAAGGGTGACTCATCATTTCCTGAATGATGAATCCTAGTTAAGTTGCCTTGTATCATATTCCGCATGTCTCGCAATTAGTTATTGATTCCTTTCTACTCTTTTCCTGCATCTGAGAGAGAAAATATTGTTAGAGAAATGAACGTCATCATTCATCATATGCACATACATCTATAAACACACAATCTGATCCTTATGTGCATTGTAACAACTACCATGCCATATAAATCCAAGAAAACAAATGTCAGATCAAATAATCAGGAAAAATCATCAAATGCACTATTTTTATTTAACTTGTTTGTTCATTGTGTATATACAGTAAAAGGTATGTTGCTATCTCAATTCACCAAATTAAAAAATATGGTTTAAAATGTGGATGGCATAAGGGTTGAGCCCAACATGATAACATATGATAAGCCAAATAAGGTTTTAGCAATCCAAACAGTGATATACATCAAGAGCTATAAGAATGGAATGAAGTCACAAAGTCACCAAAAGGTACAGTCCAATGATAGTATTTTATATCACTTTTTTTATCATTGTAGTCATACATTCACAGTCCAAGAATCTATATTAGTGAAAGAGAATCAATACACCAGCCTTGGGGATAGTGTAAAAATTCATAGGGAAAACTTGTTAGAGTAGTATAAAGCTATTAGAAAGCGAGAAACATTGAAAGAAAGTTAGAATTACAATCATAGTTTAATTATAACAGTGAATAGTTCATAGTGGACCTTACCATCACAAAGGTCTCTGTCAAAAGATATAGAGCAGTAAGACTGTCAAAAGATAAAAGTGCAATCCTAAAGTAAGTGTTTAGACAGTCCTAGAGCTTTAGAAACAATAATATAAAATGAATCTATTTACTATGAATCAAAGAGTAGATATTTGTATAAAGTGCAGGCTAAGACACAAAGAGCAATGATAGTCAATAAGTGCAGTCACCATTATGACATAGAGCATCCTTTTGGTACATAATAATATGTTGCAGTCACATACAATCTTTATCCTCAAAGGAAACATTCAAAAAATACAGTCATAGTGCAAAATGTAGAAATTTTAAGCCAAGCAGTGATGGAAAGATAGTTTTAAGGGATGACTATTATTATGGATGGATTTTCAACATAAAGGGTAAAACAATGGTCACGGTAATATAAAGACAATGAGGAAAAACTTGATAGTGATATTGGCTTCATGAAGTTATCCATACACAAAGAATAGTGGAGTCACTTCGCAATACATAGTTAAACATAATGCTTAAAGCATGTCCATAGTAAGCATAAAAGATACCATGAGCAGACCCAAAGGTCAATATACAATTTCTATGTTATTATTGTCATCACTCATAAACCAAACAGTTCAACATAAATGTAAATGATAGGATTGACATGCATGTTAGAATAAAATGAGAAGGGCAAAGTGGTGTATAAACAGTTAGAATATTATGCCAAATCTTAGTGCAACTCTCAAAGAGAATATAGAGAGCTAAAGTATTAATAGTGATGAGCTCATGGCCAAATAACTATATGGAATGAAGTGTAGATTAGAGTCACGGTTCCTAGTGACAATGATATTAAAAGCCTACAAGATGGTGATAGGGTATCCCACAACAATCCTAAACATGTGCAAGGGTAGTGTTCATCAATACAAGAACAATGTTTAGATGATGTCAAAAATGGCAATGTCTTACAAAGTAGTCACACATGTAGACAAGTTTTTGCAACTTTATAAGGAAGTGTAGAATCTTTAAGGAAAACAACAATGTACATCAAACACCAAAAGAGCATGCATATTTAAAGAGACATAAACCAAGTGTAAAGGAAAGCCAATATTGTGACGATCATACACCCAAGGAGCCACCATCAAGAATGCATATTGTCATTAACTAGTATAAATACTAAGGGAACAAGCTCAGTCATTGAAGGTTAATACAAATGATATATATCTAAGGTACAAAGACCCCTCTTTCACATTTCTGTCCACTAACAAAATGAGCATGGCACAGTTAGTGGGAAAGTTATAGTCTTCATAAGACTTAGGGTAGCTACAATGATAAGGTTTTAGGCAAGAAAATCCTTCATAGAATATAAGTATGAGAACAAATGATAGAAGACCAAGAAGTTACATTGGTTAAAATCTCTTTCTTTTTGGGAGGAACAACATCATGTAATGCAAGATAAGTTAGGATAGTGAGTAAAAAAATGATCTAAATTAGTATCAACGAATGCTACAATAGCATTTAAGGTAATATCATACAATATAGTAAAAAGGGAACTATATGACTCAAAGCTTGATAGCAGTAAGTGACCTTGGCAACTCAAAAAACATGATAAATATCCATATTATCTATAATATGAAGTCATAGAAGTATGATGATATCGTTGATAGAAGAAATGAAAAATCAGTCATTGGGCATGAGTGTATTCCAAGGTATAAAGAGTAGTATGAAGATAGAAAAGTCCACGAAAGAAATCGCTCACTCCTTAGCATAAAATCAAAAGTAGCCATGTTCAAGGTAGAAAGATCCAAAATCTCTTTCAAGATAGAGGTATTAGTGCCAAATCTCAAAGAACAACCTCCATGAAAGAATGCAGTCCACTCTCATACACAGTAAATGAGATAAAGATAAAAAGTTCTAATCTATTTGTTACTCTTGAGTTAGGTTTAAAACCCTAAAGGAGTCCAATAGGGCAAAAGCCTTTTTGCCTTTACATTTATAAAATCTTTATTCTTATTTGTGTCATGGCCTCTTATATGCCTTATGTTATTTTAAGTGTTTCTTTAATACTTATAAAAACTTGGTCTAATAATTTTTTTTAAGGTTTTTAGCACTCTTTTACTTTTGAATTTGTTTTGTAAGTCTTTATTTAAGTGATAATGTAAAATCACTTTAAATAAATGATGTTTGAAATGCAAAAATAGAGTAAATTGCTAATGAGAGATAGTTAATTGGAAGTTAATGTTATATTTGGAGCCTTTCGTATTCATATAAGATCTTAGTTGAAGTGATTTTCTAACATGTGGAGAAAAAATAGGTGATTGGGATACCTAAGTGACAATTCAACTTCAGTTAAGAGTCACTACATTCGACCCTTTTGAGTTGTGTTGAAATTGGCAACTCTTTCTGCATATTTGGGGAGATTCTCTTTCAGTTAGGTGCCTAATTTTTAGGAGGTGAAAACACATCATGTTTAGGAGCCAAAATTCAAATTTGAATTATTGGAGCCTTATTGTATAAGTCCCTTTCTCTTCTCATCTTTTCTTTAGTTCTGAGTATTGTATTTGTTCTAGTAGCTTTTTCATACTCCTGTAACTTATTTCTGATGAGTAATTTCCAAATTATTGTATGAGCATATTCAGATTTATAATGAAAAAGACTCCTTTTCAATAAAAATATTGTTCTTTCTCTTATATCTGTGACCTAATTATTGTATGTGAATTCTTTTGATGAAATTATTGTGATTTTTACTCAATAATCTTTCATTTTATCTAGTTCCTTTAATGTCGAGTTCATGGTATAGCATGCTATAGTGTAGATCAGTGATTGTGTTGTGTTATTTGATGAATGAAATTATGAAAACTATATTATTCTCCTTTACACAAACATTTGAAAAACTTAAACCTGTTATATGATACATTTATACAAAGCATGCATTGTTGAGTTGTGAGATGATTTAGTTTCATTATTGAATGTTTTGTGATTTCAATATCAAAGAAAGTCTAGTCATTTCCATTGGTGCATCACCTATTAGTCATTAGTTTCAGTTCTAGAGAACTTCTCTTATCCTTTTCCTTGTCAAGTGTTAGTTTTAGGATCATCAAAAAGGAAGCCGACCTATAATCCAAAGGTCTACTGTAACTATAGGAAACCCACAACCTAAGAGTAGTCGCATGTTGCACAGGATTGTAGATTTTCATATTTGCCTTGGGTGGAAATCCCTATGACAATAGGAGATTCTCAAAACGTCACTCATCCATAAGTAAGTGCTTGAGTGGGCATTATTGGCCTCATGCATACCAGATAATATTAATGAGATACAACTTCAAGCCTTAATCAGTAAACTTTCAGTGCAATATCACCTCGTCTTTGCCTTCAAAGATGTCTCATCTAATGACCCATCACACAAGAAAACTCTACATATTAAGGCCATTGTCAAAAATCACAAAATCAAAAGGGTCCTTACAGATTGTGGATCTAGTTTGAACCTATGTACATACAGTGTGATTAAGCAGTTGGGATTCTATGAAGACCTTGTTGATCCTAAAGGGAAAATTACTCTCAAGGCATATGATTATGCTAAAAGATTTTCCAAAGGCACCATTACACTTCCACTTCAGGTTGGCCCAACAATAGTGGATACAACATGTTAAGTATTGGACCTTGATCTCCCATACAACATCCTTCTTAGCTGCCCATGGATCCATTCCATTCAATCTATCCCCTCCACATACCACCAATACTTAAAGTTTCCTTACGATGGATGCGAGGTCACAATCCTTTGAATTATCAACCTTTCCAATATTGCAAGTTGTTAGAGGGGAAGCACATCAACAATTATCCACTTAATTCCCCCTTAACCATTGATCCTTCTACCTCAAATCCTACTCCATGCAAGATCAAGGCCCGAATAATTGACAAAAGTTGTGGCGAATATAGTCTATAAAAAACAAATTTATTTGGGGTACCTCCCTACATCTCTTAAATCATATGTGTTGTTAATTGACACTCATTTGATTGGTCTAAATATGTTGTCATTGATGGCATCATGTTTCAACTTCATATTTGTGTTTGGTTACCAGTATTGCAGGCCGACATGGTTTACATTCAAGTTATTGGTATTGGAGGCCGACAACCTTTGGGGGATCCAACATCGACAATTTTTTTTGATATTCATGTGTTTATGTTATTGAGCCAACATGTATATTCATATTATAATTATCTTGGTAAGCCGACATAAGGCATGATGGATTGTAAAGGGGTATATAGGTCAATAGATTAGATCATTTTGTAATAGGAAAGGATATGGATATGTAAGGTTATGGAATGTAGTGGAGATACAAAATATATGAGAGAGATCATGTATGTGAGGATATTTTTATAAGAGTACCCAGTAAGGGTTTAGGGTTTCAGACCAGAACAGACAGAGCTTAACTGGAAGTGTATTCGAGAATAGAAGATGCTATCATTGTAGTTCAATCATTTCTCTAGATTATAGTCTAGATTTGTATGTAGTCATTGAGGCTCCTTTTGTGTTTGAGCGGTGTTCTCTAGGCTGTAATACTTCCTGCAAGTGTAGGCCTCTATATTTTATAATATCTCTTCATATGGCCAATGGATTGATATTGTGGATCACAAATCCCACCATGGTTTTTCGTCTTTGAGTTTTTCCATGTATAATTCTCTGTGTTATGGTATTCATTTGTGTGATTGGCTTATTGGTTGCTTTACTTATTTCAATCTTATATGTATCAGTATACTAGTTGGTGAATGCATGTTTTAATAAGGTTAAATTTGATCATTTCGGTAGAACACTGAATCACCCCCCCCCCCTCTCAGCGTCCTCGGATAATAACAATTGGTATCAAAGCCTTGTGCCTCGGAGAAAGTTTAACAACTTGAGGAAGATCTTGAATCCGAAATCCATGGATATGAGTTTGGAGAAGCACATTGAGGTAGCATTTGAAGATTATGATGCTAAAAGGATGAAGAACTTGAAGTTACAAGATGAATTGAAGTTTTCTCATAAATTTATTCTTGTCCTACAGGAAAGATTGTCATCTGTTCAAGTTAGGAGGAAGGAACTTTTGTAGAACAACGATAATGATGAGAAATATTCCGTTAATGAGAGATGTCAAATAGGTAGAGTTAAAAATAGCTTGTAGAGGGAAAAGGTATGGACTAATCTGAATCAGATCAACCCAGTAACCGTTTCTCCAATAGTCAGCAACCATATATCTAAAACTCCTTATAAAAGAATCCATAAAAGGAAGAAATGAAGGATTAAGTGGTCCAGGAGCACCTCTTGACTAAGATGATATGAGAAATAAAGGTTAAAAGACATACATGGGAATGTGACCTTTCACTCTATGTAATAGGGTATTCTTGTTTGTTTGATGTTTGATTTGTTTGTAATAAACCCCACCTTGTTACCCAATGACATGGATTTGGCAAATTGATAAACCGCCATGGGCATATGGGCCTGGGGGTATTTGGTTGAGTATTTTTATAGGTTTTTATGTGTTGGAGATGTATTAGGAAGGTTTAGGACATGTTGAAGCACCTCTAGGTAGGCAGATTTAACATATGTCAAAAGTTGCTCAAACTTGACAACTTTGTTGACAACTTTTAATGACAACTTTTGGTTCCAAATAGCAACTTCCTTCCAATAGTCACCTCGGTTCAAAAGGTGGTTGATAACCATTGAGGAAGGTATAAAATTTCATCCCCAATCATCATTGGGAGGAGAGAATGACTTTGTAATCTTTTGACATCATTGAAGTAATATATTTCTAAGCATTTCCTACAATTCCGTTATTCTACACGGTGTACCATATTGTACGATCATTTTGGAATTAGGAAACCCATGGGATGTATTAGAGTGGCCAATCAAATTTTAGATGCATGAAGTCTAAGGTCCTAATTCTCCAAGACAAGGAAGAAATTGGCAGGTTTATGGAAGTATTCTAGATTTGACAGTTTTGTCTAGGGTTTTATAAAGAAATGGCTTTACCTTGTTGATCCTTCATTGGTAGTTCATGGATTTGAAGGGGATGAAAGTATGGCCAATGTATTTTAGGAATTTAAAGACCTTTTGCAGGTTACAACCAGTTGGAGGAGATGTTTTGATGCATTAAGGCGGGCAACTCCATGTGGCCACCGTGCAAGTGTAAGAAAATAAATCTCACATCAGGGGTTCAAGGTCTGATCATGGCCTAAGACTTAGGAATTGGTGTATTTGCAACATCTTAAGAGTATTCCTTGAGTTTTTATGGTGAGTTAAGGTCTATTTCTACACACTCCTTTGTAAAAAAGGCCTAATTGGGCTATACCAGTCTCCTAACCAAAGTAGGGTTTGGATTCTTATGTTCCCTACCAGTAATAACCCTTAGGATATTTTTTGTAACTCCCAAAAGGGTATAAAAATCTAAGATTTTTTGTCTGGTATTTTGGATAAATAAAGTGTTAAGTGTGGAAAATTGGTCTGGCAAGGCTACTAGGTTTTGTAGGCCTTATTGCAGCAGTTACCCAAACTGGTAGAGGGAACCTGAATTCAATGATTGAATGAGGTCTACCTGACCTAGGGGACTTAAAATCAAACCTTAAATAGCCATTATTGCATTGGAGAAGGGACCAAATAATTGTTAACCATAGGGTCCTTGTACCGGTCAATGAAAGAGACCTCGTATCGGTAGTCTTTTGTTTGGAAGAAAGGGATGTGGGACTTGTCAAACTGATATTCCTTAACCCCTAGGAGTGTTGTGTGATTGCTAGGGTCCTTGGAGTTTTCTTGGATTAGGGGAACCTATCCTATATCTATATCGAGAATCTGCATCAGATTGGTATCAGAGCATAGGAGGAATCCTTTTGGGAAGAAGAATAGTACATGTTAGTAGAAGAATCAGAGGGTGAGGCTAGAAGAATGCCTCCGAAGATGACAAATGTGGAACTTTCCAGGATGGTGCAAGAGAATAGGGAAGAGAATGATCGGCTCAAAAAGTTGATTGAGCAGTTGGAAGGTAGACTAGAGAGAGGAGGACCTAATGGCTTGGAGGAAGTGGGAGAAGAAGAGGAAAACCCACAAGGGCAGGAAGAAGAGGAAGTTCCTCCAGAGAATAGGTACCTGGTCGATGCCTTGAAGTCTGTGGAGAGGAGAACCATGGACTAGAAATCAAACCTTCCTATTTTTAGTGGGAAGATGGATGTCAATGGAGTGATGGACATGATAGAGTCCTTGAACAATTTTTTTGAATGTGAAGACATTGCTGACAACCAAAAGATGAAATTGCCACATCAAAAATGTAGGGAGAAGCCCTGACATGGTGGAACTTTGTGCAAGGAGAAAGAGTAAAAGAGGGAAGAGGAATGATCACCTCGTGGAAGAAGATGATTGTAGAGATCAAGGGCGTATATGTACCTAAGGGCTATGAGGTCTAATTACACAAGAGAAGGCAGAATCTCAGACAAAAAGAGATGGATGTGTGTGCCTATACTAAAGAATTTCATAAATTGAGTATAAAGTCTAAGAAGAGTGAAGATGAAATTGAAAGAGTGGCAAGGTATCTAAACGGCCTAAGGTGGAACATATAAGAAGATTTGAACCTCTTGTGCCCTGACACTGTTCATAGATGCTATCAATTAGCATTAAAGGTAGAGGAGAATCTCAAAAGAAGACAAGAGAAGAGCAGTAGAGGAAGGGGTAAGCAGCCAAGAGGAAGGAGCAACTTCAGAGGAAGAGGATCAAATTTTGAGTTTCAAGGTGAGAGCAATCAAGACTCCTCAAGAAATGACAGCAACAACAAAGGCAACTTTAGAGGAAGAAGGCCTAATTTCAGAGGTAGATCATCAAGAAGAGGAGAAGGACCAATAAAATGTTATAACTACAACCAAGAGGGACACATTACAAGCATATGCCCGTAGAAGATGGGATCTAGTTCCGAAGGAGAAAGGAGAGCCAATCTAACCCAAGAATCAGATTACCAAGGTAGTAGTAAACCTGATTCATATGGTTATCTAGAGACCGGAGAGGTATTGATGTTGAGAAGAACCCTCTTGAAGGTACCAACACCTATGGAGCCACCTCAGAGGAAGACTATATTCCACACCACTTGCCAATCAGGAGGAAAGGTATGTAAAGTTGTGGTTGACTCAGGATCTACTGAGAAATTTGTGTCAATATAAATGGTAGAGAAGTTTAAATTGAGGAGGATACCCCATCCATACCCCTATAAGTTGTCTTGGCTCACAAAGGGGAAACAAATACTTGTAGAAGAGTAGTCATGGGTAGAAT
Organism: Cryptomeria japonica; assembly: GCF_030272615.1. Lineage (NCBI taxonomy): Eukaryota > Viridiplantae > Streptophyta > Pinopsida > Cupressales > Cupressaceae > Cryptomeria > Cryptomeria japonica. The sequence goes on from NC_081414.1 coordinate 532,770,100, forward strand.
TCTAGATAGGTGCATATAAAGATAAGATTTTGTTTGATGTTGTTAACATGGATGCTTGTCACCTCTTGTTTGGAAGACCATGGCAGTATGATCTCAAAGCACACCATGATGACTTTAGGAACACCTAATCCATCACAAATAATGGCAGGGTCATAGAGCTACTGCCCCTAAATGAAAACAATGAAGAGTAGAAAGAAACTAAGTCTAAAGTGATGATGATGGAGGGAAAACCATTCCTCAAGGAGATCAAGATGGAAGAAGGAATATGCTTTGCATTGCTTCCAATACCAACCTCAAAGGAGGAGCCTGCTATAGATGACAAAGAAGAAGGAAAGGACAAGGATCTCAGTCCGGAAGTGAAGGAGATCATTGGTAGATACCAAGGAATAGTTGCAGATGGAGTGCCAAGGAGTTTTCCCCAAATGAGAGAGACCAGTTACTATATTGACTTGATCTCAAGGGCTACATTTCCTAACAAGGATGCATACAAACTCACAACACAACAAAATGAGGAGATGTGAAGGTAGATTCAAGAGTTGCTAGACTCTGATATGATTGGAAAGAGTCTTAGCCCATGTGTAGTACCTGTAGTTTTGGAACCCAAAAAGGATGGAACATAGAGGCTTTGTACTGACTCATGAGCTCTCAAAGAGATCACCATAAGGTATATATTTCCAATGCCTAGGATAGAGGATTTGCTTGATGTTTAGGGGGTGCAAAATATTTTTCTAAAATTGATTTGAAGAGTGGATACCACCAAATTAGGATTAGGCCTGGTGATGAGTGGAAAACAACCTTCAAAACAAATGAATGGTTCTATGAGTGGAAGGTTATGCCATTTGGTTTGTCTAACGCCCCAAGTACATTCAAGAGACTCATGAATGAAGTATTGAAAGAATTCATAGGGAAGTTTGTAATAGTGTATTTGGATGACATCCTAGTATTCAACAAGACAAAGGAAGAACACTCGAGGCATCTAGACATGGTTTTGAAAAGGTTGAGTGAAGAGGAATTGATGATCAATATGGATAAGTGTTTGTTCATGTAGGAAGAACTCATCTACCTAGGATTTGTGATCTCCAAAGGTCACTTGAAGATGGATCAGGATAAGGTAAATGCAATTCTTTCTTGGCCTACTCCTAAGACTATTGGTGAAGTTAGTAGTTTCCATGGATTAGCCACATTTTATAGAAAGTTCATAAGAGGTTTCAATCCAATATGTGCTCCAATGTTGGAAACCATAAAAGGTGGTCAAAAGTACAAGTTTTCTTGGACAAAGGAGGCAGATGAGGCATTTGAAACTCTTAAGAAAAAGGTAGCTCAACAATTGGTACTTGCTTTACCTAATTTTAACAAAGTGTTTCAAATTGAATGTGATGCTATTCATGTGGCCATAGGAGCAGTCATAAGCCAAGAAGGCATACCTATATCATTCTTTAGTGAAAAACTCAATGAGGCAAAGAGAAAATATTCTTCTTATGACCTAGAAATGTATGCACTAGTTCAGGCATTGAAACAATGGAGACATTATCTACTACCAAAGGAATTTGTGGTCTATACTGACAACCAAGCCTTGAGTTTGATTAATAGCCAAAAAAAACTAGGCCATAGGCATATGAAGTGGGTAGAATCCCTACAAGCCTATACCTTTTCCATAAAACACAAGAAAGGAATAGCCAACAAAGTGGATGATGCACTGAGTAGAAGAAGGCTAACCATATCTAAAATCCAATTAGAAAGCATTGGGATTGATGCAATGAAAGATATGTATGCTACAGATGAGGACTTTAATGAAATTTACAAGGCATGTACTGAATTTGGTGAAAGTTATCATGTGGATTTTTCTGATTTTCTGATCCAAGATGGACTTCTTTTCAAAGGTGGGCAATTGTGCATACCAAAGTGCTCAATGAGGACTAATATCATTAAGGAAAATCATAGTGGAGGTATGGCAGGTCATTTTGGTTTGGACAAGACACTTCAATTGATAAGAAGGCACTAATTTTGGCCCAAATTGTAGGTTGATGTAAGGAAATTTGTAGATGCATGTACCATTTGCCAAAAGGCAAAAGGAAGAAGCACCAATGCTGGTCTCTATCAACCCTTACCCATTCCCTCAAGACCTTGGGAAAGTGTGTCAATGGACTTTGTAATGGGTTTACCTAGGACCCAAAAGAGGTTTGACAATGTATTTGTGATAGTGGATAGGTTTAGTAAAATGACACATTTATTGCCATGTAAGTCTACTAGAGATGCATCTTATATAGCAAATTTTTTTTCAGAGAAGTAGCAAGGATTCATGGACTTCTATTGAGCATAGTGTCTGAGAGGGATGTCAAATTTGTTGGCCATTTTTGGAGAACTCTATGGAGGAAACATGGCACCAATCTATCTTTCTCATCAACCTATCATCCACAAATGGATGGGTAGACAAAAGTAGTAAACTAGTCAATAAGGAATTTGTTGAGATGTCTTACAAGGAAGCATGGTGAAAAGTGGGATTCAATCTTACCTCAAGTTGAGTTTGCCTAAAATGACACTATAAACAGAAGCACGGGGAAGGCACCATTTCAGATTGTGTATGGGTTACATCCAAGAGGGGTATTGGAGTTGAGAAAACTGCCCCATACGGATCCCATAAGTGCAGATGGTGAGAGGTTTGCTGAGGCCATAAAGGAAGTTCATGAGTAGGCCAAAATACAACTTCAAAGGTCATCAAAAAAGTACAAGGATCATGGAGATCAAAAAAAGAGAGAAGTTCAATTTCAAATTGGAGATTTGGTTTGGGCAAATTTGAAGAAGGAAAGGTTACCCAAGGGAAAACACACTAAGCTCATGCAAAGGAAAGTAGGACCATGTCAAATCTTGAAGAAGTTTGGTATCAATGCTTATGAAATTCAATTACCATCAGACCTTGGCATATCTCCTATTTTTAATGTTTGTGATCTAACTCCTTTTAAAGGTGACTCTAATGCAGGTAACTCACAACAGGTCCTAGAAGAAGCAGTAGATATAGATTTTCCCAAACATGAGCCACCTAAACTTAAAAAAGTGTTAGACACCAAGATTGTAAAGAAGACTAGGAAAACCGAGTACAAGAAATACTTGGTCAAATAGAAAGGAAAACCAGACTCTGAAGCCATTTGGTTGGATGAAGATCAGATCAAGAAGCATGGCACTACATTACATGACCTCATCTCAAGAGGACTTGAGATTCATTCACCCTGCCACCTCCTTACTAAGATGATAAGAGAAATAAAGGTTCAAGGACATAGATGAGAATGTGACCTTTCAATCTATGTAATAGGGTAGTCTTGTTTGTTTGATGTTTGATTTGTTTGTAATAAACCCTACCTTGTTACCCAATGACATGGATTTGGCAAATTAATAAGCCACAATGGGCATATGGGCTTGGGGGTATTTGGTTGAGTATTTTTCTAGGTTTTTATGTGTTGGAGATGTCTTAGGAAGGTTTAGGACATGTTGAAGCACCTCTAGGTAGGCGGATTTAACATATGTCAAAAGTTGCTCAAACTTGACAACTTTTAATGACAACTTTTGGTTGTAAATAGAAACTTCCTTCCAACGGTCACCTCGTTTCAAAAGGTGGTTGATAACCATTGAGGGATGTATTAAATTTCATCCCCAATCATCATTGGGAGGACCAAATGACTTTGTAAACTTTACGCATCATTGAAGTAATATATTTTTGAGAATTTTATGCAATTTCGTTATTCTACATGGTGTACCATATTGTATGATCATTTTGGAATTAGGAAACTTGTGGGATGTGTTATAGTGGCCAATCACCTTTCAGATGCATCAAGTCTAAGGTCCTAATTCGCCAAGACAAGGAAGAAATCGGCAAATTTCTGGAAGTGTTCTAGATTTGACAGTTTTGTCTAGGGTTTCGCAAAGAAATGGCCTTACCTTGCTGATCCTTCATTGGTGATTCATGACTTTGAAGGGGATGAAAGTATGGCTAATTTATTTTAGGAATTTGAAGGCCTTTTGTAGGTTAGGACCAATTGGAGGTGAGGGTTTGATGCAATAACATGGGAAACTTTATGTGGCCATTGTGCAAGTGTAAGCAAACATGTCTCACATCAGGGGTTAAAGATTTGGTCATGGCCTAAGACTTAGGAATTGGGGTATTTGCAATAGATTAAGAGTATTCCTTGAGTTTTTTTGGTGAGTTAAGGTCTATGTCTACACACTCCTTTGTAAAATATGCCTAATTGAGCTATACTGGTCTCCTAACCAAAGTAGGGTTTGGATTCTTGTGTTCCCTACCAGTAAGAACCCTTAGGATATTTTTTTGTAACTCCCAAAAGGGAATCCAAATCCAGTATTTTTTGTCTAGTCTTTTGGAGAAATAAAGAGTTAACTGTGGAAAGTCGGTCTGACAAGGCTACTAGGTTTTGTAGGCCTTGTTGTAGCAGTTACCCAAACTAGTAGAAGGAACCTGAATTCAATGATTGAAGGAGGTCTTTCTGACCTAGGGTACTTCAAATCAAACCTTAAATAGCCATTTCTACATTGGAGAAGGGACCAAACCATTGTTGATCATAAGGTCCTTGTACCGGTCAATGAAAGAGACCTTGTACCAATAGTCTTTTGTTTGGAAGAAAGGGATGTGGGACTTGTCAAATTGATATTCCTTAACCCCTAGGAGTGTTGTGTGATTTCTAGGGTCCTTGGAGTTTTCTTGGATTAGGGGAACCTATCCTATATCTATACCAAGACTCTGTATCATTAAGACATAGGGGTTCTAAACCTAGCCAAGAATACTGGAGCCATTTCCAACCTTCCAATCAACACATTTTAAGGCTAGATCTATAACCTTAACAATACTATTCCAGTATGTTGATCCATGAGGAATCCTGTCAGAAGTGATGAAATCTTTAAAGGAATTGAAATGCCTTAAATATTTTTTGTGTAAAATTAAATTCCATTCCATTCTTTTGGAATAAGTTCTCCACACCTTTTTGGCCAAAAGAATTTGATTAAAAGACTTGATATCTCTCAAGCCAAGTCTCCCAAACTTCTTGAATTTGCACACCTCACTCCAAGTAATCAATGAGATTCATTTCTTGTCCTCAAACCTAGATCAAAGGAAGCAGCTTTGGATGCTATCAATGATATCAGCATATTTGATTGGAATTTTAAATAGACTCAAAGCATAAATAGGTAGGTTTTGTAGAGTATCCTTCAAAAGTTGGATTTTGCGAACTTGACTAAGGATATAACCTTTCCACCTAGCCAACTTCTTATTAAATCTATCCACTAGAGACATCCAAAAAGATTCAGGTGGATCAATTACTAGAGGAAGACCAACGTAGATAGATGTAAAATCCCCAATGGTACATCCCACAATATTAGCAATTCTTTATTGTCTCTCCTTTGGAGTGTTAAGAAAGAAAAGAGAAATTTTACCTCTATTGATGAATTTCCCTAAGGCTTCTTCATAGGTAACAAGAGCCTTTTTGAGAACTTTATCTTCCCCAATGACATAAACACCCATCGGAATAGTGGCATCAACAAATTGTTGGTTTGAGTAGATAGCAAAATTAGAGGAAGGGTGAAGCCCATTCAAGTTACCTTCTTAGACTAGTTTCTGTAAATACCTTCCAATACTCTCTTCCATAATAGTAAAGAGGATAGGAGAAATGGAGTCTCCATGTCTCATCCCCCTTGTGGATAATTTTTTTTGAAGGCGATTCATTAATTAAAATGAAAGTATTGGTAGTAGAGATAAGTTGCCAAATGAGATCCAAAAACTTATTACCAAAGCCAAAGGCAACCAAGACTTTCATAAGGAAGCCCCAATCTATTCTATCATAGGCCTTTAACATATCCAATTTCAACAAAAATCCCTGCTTCCTTGATTCAACAAGACAATGGATGTTTTCATGCACGGTGAAGATAGAATCAAGAATCTGCCTGCTAGACACAAACCCTATTTTCTGAGAAGAGATAATGGAAGGGAGCGCAATTAATAGTCTAGTAGTGAGCACCTTTGAAATAATCTTGTAGAAGGAGTTGCAAAGGCTGATGGAATAAAATGCATCTAGAGAGTCTGCTCTAGGCACTTTCAGAATAAGAACTATGAAGATCGAATTGATTTCTTTGAGAATTGATTTCAGAATAAGAACTATGAAGGTCGATAAGAACTATATCCCAATTTTTTTGAAAGAAAAACATTGGGAAACCGTCGAGTCCAAGGGCCTTATTACCTTCAAAAGAAAAGACCACCTTTCTGATCTCAAGGTGAGATGAGATAGCAACCAACATCTTATTGTAATGGTGGGACAATGTTGAATGATAAATCAAGAAGGAAACTACCCTTTCTCTCAAAGAGAGATGAGAGTTTCGCTATCGATTATCGGTGTTCCATCAATGACAACACATGAAGTCATTCATTACAATCATCATCAAGCCAACAATTTCCATTCAAGCACTATTCACCATTACATTAAAAAGGTGAGAGGATAATTCACTAGATTCAATCTCTCCTCACAAAGATGGTAAATTGAATTTTGAATGAATTGGGTATGCTAAGTTGATCCCCTCTTTCTTGTTTGAAATGTAAAGGAAGTTGATTGAATTATGTAGTGCAAAAGTGACAAAGAATCGATTATAACTTGAATTTGGAATATGGGATGAAGTTGTGCACTTGGATCTAGCAATAAAATGTCAAGATGAAGTCGCCCTGTGGATTTGAGGAAAAGTTGCCTAGACCATGGCGGGAATGTACATGGTCCTTTGAAAAATCAGTGAAACAAAAAGGGTTTTTCCCCCTCTGCAAATGAATCCCAAATCTGAAAGTACAACTACGCACCTAAAACCTACACATAGAAAAGAGAGGAAAATGGATTGGGATTGGGGGTTTGCCTTTAGGTCAAACCCCAATTTTGGAATTAACCAAGTAATGAAAGAAAGTACTTGCAAGTGCATGTAAAGTAAAGACTGAATTTTAAATCACCTCAAGGGAGGTTGAAGTAGCAATGTTGATAGAAATGCTTGTTTGGAATTGAATGTTGGAATCAATCTCCTCTTCAATGGTTGAATCCTTGACTTGAATGCAACACCTAGCCTTGAATGGAGACTTGAGAATGCTCAATGCTAGAAAAGAATGCTTGAATGCTCTTGAATGCTTGATTGCTTGTGCATTCTCCAATCATATCCAACTTCAACTTATTTAACTCATGCAAATGAGAGAGAAAATGCCCCCTTAAATACATGTTTGGTAGATTTGAATTTCGTCATGGGCCAACATCGAGGGAGTTTCCTGCCCGAGGTATAATCAACAATGCAACCCTAGGAAGGGTCCTACCCCAAAATAGGGTAGGGACAGGGGCACCACGCCCCTGTCCTGGGAGGAAAAGGGTGTCGTGCCTCTGTCGTACCCCTTTCTCCAGGACAAAGTATGGATGGGGTGATGTAGAGGCCAAAGAAGAAGTTTTTTCGCAAGCCGAGCAATCTTTGGTCTCCAATCAGGCTAGAATATTCAAAATCACATGCATGAGGACCCTAATGCAGTCGAAAATTCCTAGGGTCACAATTTTATGACACTACATTTATCTCCCACTTTAGCGTGAGCATAAGTGTATGCCAATATTGTCGGTAAACTACAAGGAAACAAGATTGAAAGACTTTCACCATGTCAATGAGGCAAGATGCGCCAAGCCCCCAGTGGACTTAGGATCTTATGACTTTGATTGACAAATTAAAAGGGAAGATCAAGAATGGGAGAACCATGACTGCAAGTAGAAAATTTCCCTTCACTATGAGTCATGAAAGGAAGGATACCAAATATTACAAAGAATAACAAAGTTCACTAATTAATTCTAAGTATCACAAGAAGGAAATTATGAGTGGAGTCTATGCCCCCACATTAAAGCAATATCGCGTGCCTTGTTGGGAGTGATTGCTTTAAGGTAGGATACACCCAAGAGAGAGAAGAGAGGGAGAACGCTATCATCGGGATTTAGCCCCTAATCGAGGTATAAACCCAAGGATAATGAACACAAAACATGAGGTAGTGTCGCTTTCCTCGGGTTCAGTATGTTGTATGATAACTCATGTATATCATTTATGTATATGCATATAATAATCTTCATTCCCCAAAGAAGGATACTACCTTAGAAGAAAGGGAAGAGAGGATGTCTTTTGAGTCAACATGAAAGAGACCAAGAGAAGATCTCAATGCTTTGTATCATCCCCAAGTAAAATTAAGGGAACAATAGAAGAATAGGGATTGGCATAGAAAAATGGTCACAAAAGAGAAAGAAAGGGGAGAGAGAAAGATTTGCAGTGCTAATATTGTTAATCTAGCATGACATTCACCTCCCAATCTTGTTGATCACTATTTTAGAAAGGCAACCAACATGATAGAGGAGCGACATTGAGCATAGTAGATGGAGCTATCACAAGATCTAAACAAGGATTATGTTCATGTTGTAAGTCACTTTGTTCAATTCTAGGAGCTAGGATTAGGGTTTGTGAAAACTCATCTGATAAATGTTTGTCCACATCAGCATACTCATACTCACTATCACAAGCATTAGGAGTTGTCTTGCCATTATGAATATCATTTTCACCAATTTCTTCATCAATTTTTAGAGAAAGAGGAGAAAGAACATGAATAGAAGTAAAACCATCACATGTTTTATGCAACTTGTGATTCAGAGATGTTGGTTGAACATCATGCTTAGGAGAAAAGGGAATCATGTCAATTGTTGGAGTCTGAGGAGATTAAGTATTTTGAGGGATATATTCACGAGATCAAACACAACATCTTCATCGGCATTCTCTCGCACAACTATTTTGTCGAGTCTTAGTGGATGATTGAGAAGGAGGAAGAACACTTGAAAAAGTAGGGGTCTTTCTCTCCTTGACAGTGGAAGGTTTAGGTTGAGGTATTTTTGGTTGAACAATAGGAGAAGAAAGCCTCTTCTCTTGATAAGAGGAAGGAGGTGGAACTGCACCATAGAAAGGAGGAATATTAGGTGTAGGAAGGAGACTAGGTCCATCATGAGGAGGAGGTATAGGTCTAACCTTAGGAGGAATATCGTTGTTCTCCTTAAGAGAAGGTAAAGTCACATACATAGGAGTAGGTGGACAAGTTTCCTTAGGAGGGAGATTAGTTCTATTCAAGAGGGGAAGAATCTCATCTTGAAGAATAATAGGAATGTCAAGTGTTGGAAATCTAGGTTGACTTAAGGATAATAACATATCATTATTCCATTTTTTATAAGATTGAAAAAGAGCACCGCTCCTTGATGGAAGAGATTGAAATTGTTTAGGCCAAAAGAGATCAATAGGAACACCGGGGCTTCTTTCAGATGGAGGAAATAAGCTATGGTTCACGATTATGATTTCTCTATTGTAAGGAAATTTCAGACACCTATGGATTGGAGAAGCAATAGCCTTCATGGAAGATAGCCAAGGACATGCCAACTTCACATAGAATTGCTCAAAAGAAGGTATGATAACAAAGTCAACATCCATGGATTTAGCATGAAATTCAATAGGAAGAGTGATAGAAAAAATGGTAGGACAAGAGAATCCATCAAATAACTTCACAACTACATTAGAAGCATCATATAGTGGCCTATGTAATCATAAAGTAAAAATATACTCTTCAGTTATGACATTAACCATACAAGAGGGATCAATCAGAGCACCATGGCAAGGGATATCCTTAACCTTCACAACTATGTATAAAGGGCCATCACGTTCTCTAATGGTCTCACTAGGGTCAAATGCAATACAAGGATTCTTAGGCGTATCTTGTATTTCTACCATATTAACTAGTTTTAGAGCCATAGTGGTGAATTCTTCAGAAGTGAGAGAATTAGGCACAATCTCAATAACGTTAGAGGTATGAGATGGCAAGGGATCAGTAAAAATCTTAATATTTTGATTAGGAGGAGCAACTAATTTATTCCCTTTATCATTCACACTTGCCACAGATATAGTATTATTATCAATCAAGTCTTGAACCTTATTTTTCAATGAAAAACATTTCTCAGTATCATGACTAGGTTGATGATGAAATTGGTAAAAGGAATTGTTATCAATATAAGGAGATGCAAATTTGGAAGGATCATTTTGTTTTATAGGAGGAAGTTTGATAATATTTATGTGCAATAACTGAGACATAATACTATGTAAATATTCATTCAAAGGAGTAAACTATCTTTCTCTTTGGAAAAATTTAGAAATAGAAGGCACACTTGTTGTAGCATTCACATGGTTGTTGTTGATTGGATCATTGAACTTGATGAATCTTTTTGTTAGTTTGAACTTTGCAAATAGTTGTTGAACACTCTCTCCCTTATCACTCAGAGCCACAGGAGTGGATTTCTCCATTCGACTCACAACTAGTTGATAATTGTGGAGTGGTGTACACAACTACGAAAATGAAGTAAACTCAGACAAAATAAGTTTTTCCTTGATATATTTTTGTAAATTAGAAATGAAAATTCTTAGAATATCATTATAAGGCACATGAAAATAAATTTGAGCACACAAATGCTTATATCTACCAATGAAATCAGTCACTTTTTCTTTATCACCTTGTTTACAATGCATTAAATCAGTCAAAGTGATTTTAGGACCAATATTGTTTTGAAATTGTTGGATGAAAGAATTTGCCAATTGTTGAAAGGAAGTGATAAAGTAAGAAGGCAGAGACCAATACCAGTGTAAGGCCTTATCTCTTAGTGTTCTTGTAAACAATTTTGCAAGCAATCGTTGATCATAAGCAAAATCAGTACACAAGGTTTGAAATATTTTGACATGCATAAGAGGTTCACCTTTTCCATTATAGAGTTCTAATTGAGGGATCTCCACATGTTTAGGTGGAACGGTTTTAACAATATCAAGAGAAAGTGGGCTCGCAACATCAAAGGTGGGCACACTAAACTTGGATTGACTCATGGAAGCAATTTGTTGTTGCAAGGAAGACATTGTTTGAGCAAGATTGTTAATTGTCATTTCGGTGGAGGAATTCATCTTAGACATAGGTGATTGAGAAGGTGGTGCAATGTTGTTGAAAGAAGGCATGGACTGAGAATAAGGTGGTGGGCCATTATGATAAGTAGGTGTCATGCCTGTGAAGTGTGATACCTACAGCTGCAACACAAAACACTCAATAGATCATTACAAGCATGGTTAGCAAATTTAAAACAAAGAAAGATAAAACCATGGCAAAGCAATCTATCGCCTCCTACGAGATGCATGGCTTTGCGCTCAGATCTAGATAAGAAAATTCTAGTGACTTGACTACACCTAGATGGAGGATTTGAAATGATAATGATGCAATTAACCTAGAAAAGAAAATTATTAGGCTACATGATTCAACAATTATGCTAGAAAATGATCAAATTAAGCTAGATCTAAGATGCAATTGCCTATAATAACAATGCTCAAATGATATGCTTAGATATATTATGCCTATAGTAATAATTCCTGAAATGCAAATGAGATGGGATTATTATTGCTCTAAAATGGGGGATATTTATAGGATTTCCAAGGCCAGGGGTGAGGTGGCAAGAATCAACGGTCAAGATTGAGTTTGAAGATATCAATGGTGAAGTTGGAGGAGGTTGGAAAAGAGGTTGGAGGAAAGGGGACATTTGTCATCTCTATGGTGACAAGTGTCAAGGGGATTCCAAGAGAGGGGACACGTGGCCCAAGAATTCCAATTGTCTCAAGGGGAGAGTATCCACACCATAAGAGGTTAGGATGTGCAAGTTAAGATAGGTTTAATTAAACCCAGGGTTAGATGGAATGGGTTAGGTTTAGAAGTGGTTAGGTTAGGTGGTTAGAAATTATGAGGCATGTGGGTAATTTGAATTTAAAAATTCAAATAATGGGAAAAGACTAATTAATTTTCAACAACTCATAAATTGATTTGTTTTAATTAATTAGGGATTAGAAGATTTAATTTAAGATGGGGGAAAGATTAATTAATTTGAATTAATTAATCAAAGGGGATTATTGAAATGAACCTATTAAATATATCCTTGGATTTATTTATAAGTTGATGAGTGGAAGAATTTAATCAAATTTCTAATGAATTCAATTAAATTGGGGAGGGGGATTAATTAGATAATTGCTTATTCAATTAATTATCTTCAGACCACTTTTAGGTGTATACATTTTCCCCTCTTTGAAGCGAGTTGTGATGACACGTTGATTCAAAGAATAATCTCATTTTGATGATGATATTGGTTCGATAGGATGCCCCAGCTATTGATTGATAGATTGTGGTATGATGATGCCCCCTCGAGAGATCAATTGAGATAATTGACTTGTGGAGTTTTGCAATTTTTTGCGAAATTGATATCACGATTAGAAATGATTTGATGTCTATAACTGTGTTTGATGAAAATGTGAGTTCTACAATCATCATGATGTTGTTCTTTATTATTGATAAAGCTTGATTGATTATATTGATAAGATCGAGATTCAGTCTGGTTTTAGGAATATCACCTCCTGTATAAGACAAAGATGATCAAAGCGTCTGGTTTCAGGAACGATATATCCTGTATAAGACATGATTAGAACATCTAGTTTCAAGAAAGATACGTCCTATATAAGACATGATAGGATTGATTAAATTTGATAAGGTTGATTAGATAAAGAAATGACAGTTTGTTGATATCAAGTTGCAGGAAGATTCAGATATGCTGATGTTGGTATTGTTGAGAGGGTAGCATAAGATTTTTGTTGGGTCGACAATATCTGAAGCGATATGAGTGATCAGTCTGATTGCATATACACTTGTGATGATAGCTTGATGATTCCTATGATAGATTTAACCTTGGATAAAATGAGCATGCGAGATCCCATGAAAGAATGAAAAAAAAGCTTAAATGCAAATAAAATGCAAAGCTACAACCGAACTAGTCACTGGATTATTGCATTTTTGTCATCATTGAGCTCTTGAAATGTTGGAAGTGAGTTCAAACATCGATGGTATAATTAAACCATGATGACCTGAGCACTTCCTTCCTAGATTTTTATATGTCAAGTTAGCACAAGCATTGAGGTATAATTGAACCGAGATGGCCTGAGTGTTGCTTGCGTAAACCAGACAGTATTAACCATTTTAATACGCAAATCGGAAATGTCTTCAATGATACTTCAATGATGATGTCCCGAGACAAATTTGCACATATTAATGATTAATTTATAGATAATAGACAAGAAAAATATCATGTTCCTTCCTTGTTCCTCTAGTCAAAGATATCCTGGAGTCACTCAGAAATCATGATAGCGAAAATCAAGATAAAAAAGTTGAACAATGATGTAAAAATCATTACCCAAAAGATATCATCCATTGAAAAGTGTGCAAATGTGCTTATACTGTCTTTGTGATAGGTTGATGGTTGATAATTTGATCTCATGTTCAAAGTTGGATATGTCTCAGTTTTTGCTTGATAAGGGTTGTTTAACTGTTGTTCTACCTGTTTGATTAAGATCAAAATGATCAAGAATTTTGCACCCAGCTATGTGCAGGATTTTGCCCCAAGCCTAGAAATGAAGTCGTTATGATATACTCAATGATCCAAACCATGGCAAGAGATTAGCTGGGATGCCTGCATATGTACAAAGGCTTCATGATGGATATGGACAATGCTAATGGAAAATGAATGCAACCGGAAAGATGCATGAACTAATAGATGAAAGAGCTAGCAGACAGATAGCACCTGTTTGCTAGGTTTTCACCATCTGTTTTTATTGCACTTTTTCTCATATTTGATTTTTTTTTTTGATTTTCCGCTTTTCAATTTTTATTTTTTTTTATTTTTCTGCTTTTTCACTGTTTTGATTTTACTATTTTTGATTTTATTCTTTTTCAAACATTATTTTTTTTTCAGATGCATGCTATTGATGGGTTCATCGAGCTGATCTTTGTCCTGTGTTGATAGCTGATATGCTCCTAATCCAAATACTATTGTGACCACAAACAGACCTAACCAGTTTGGTTCAAACTTTCCTTTCTTTTCTCGATCTACTTGGTTGCGTGGATTTTCCTTTAGTACTAGTTCCCCAACTTGAAAGACTCATGGTTTGACCCTGTGATTATAACTCTGATACATTCTTTGCTGATATACCCTTAAATGATCAAAGGCATTTTGTCTTCCTTCATGGATTAATTCTAACTCTTGTAATCTAGACACTCATTGTTCTTCATCTGGGATGAGACCTTTTAATGATACTCATAAAGAAGGTATTTCTACTTCTATTGGCAGTATTGCTTTTGATCCATAAACAAGAGAGAAAGGTGTGGCACCTATTGGTGTGTGCATACTAGTACGGTAGGCCCATAGAGAAGGGTTTAATTGAATATGCCAATCTCTTCCAGCATCATTCACTATCTTTTTGAGGATTTTCAAAATAGTTTTGTTTGATGCTTCTGCTTGCCCATTTCCTTGTGGATAGTAGGGTGTGGAGAATCTGTGTTGGATCTTGAATTTCTCACATAGTTCTTATACATCCTGATTCTTGAACAGTTGCCCATTATCAGTGATAATGGCCATTGGTATTCCATAGCAACAGATGATATAATTCAAGATAAATGCAGCAATTTGTTTTCTTGTGTAATTTGTGAGAGGTATTGCCTCAATACAATTTGTGAAATATTTTGTAGCTACAAGGATGAATTTGTAACCATTAGATGAAGAAGGATTTATCTTTCCTACTAGATCAAGAGCCCATTGGCAGAAAGGCCAACATGTTGCTAAAGCATGAAGTTCTTATGTTGGTGCATGAATCAAATTCCCATGGATCTGACATTGTTTGCATTTTCTAGCTATCTAAAAAGAATCTTGTTCCATAGTTGGCCAATAATAGCCCAAGTGTATGAGTTTTTCTGAAAGGGTAAGACCACTTGAATGAGTGCCACAAATGTTATTATGGACTTCATGTAAGGCCTTCTCAGACTCTTCTTGTTCGAGACATCTTAAAAGAGTACCATCTAGACCTCATTTAAATAGGGTATCCTCGACAAGAGTAAAATGGGAGGATTGGCGAATAAAGTTTCTCTTTTGATTTTTTGATAAGCCAGGAGGGAGGATATTATCTTTCAGGTATGTGTAAGTTTGGTCATAACGGGAGGAATCATGCCCAACAAGATGACAAATAGTTTGGGAATCAGGACAATTATGAGCAGGGTAAAACAACTCTTCCACCAGGAATTCATAATGTTGTTGATTTTCTCATGTTTGTAGGAGAGAAGAAAGTGTAGCCATGGCATCTGCTGCTTTGTTTTCATTCCTTGGAATCTATTGGAAGGTTATTTCTACAAAGTATTTCTTGATATCATCAACCATCTTTTTATAAGGCATTAACTTTTTGTCCTTTGTTTGATAATCATCATTGATTTGATTGATGATGAGCTAAGAGTCTCCAAAGACTTGAAGTTGTGTAATGTTCCATTCTATAGCCATTTTGATACATGTAACCAAAGCTTCATATTTTGTTGTGTTGTTGGTGCATGGAAAGCTTAATTTGTATGCTTTTGGAATTGTATGACCTTGTGGTGTGATGAATAGAATGTCTGCTCATGATTTATGTTGTGTTCCATTATTGATGCTTGCTCTTGGACTGATATTCGGGTGATGTATTGTAAGATATGGATCGAACCCTGGAATGTATGCATATGACCAGGTGAAATTGATTTGCCATCTTTTAAAGGGTTCCAAATTTTTTTGCCTTGCTAGTTTTGATAGAGAAGTTGCTAGATATAGATCAGTTGTGCCAATGATAACTGCCTATGTTGGTTTGATCAGGATAGATGACCTATTTTGATAGAATTCTGGTAAGGTATCAAATCTTCCATCTTCTAGCACCTCGGGGAGGTTTTCACCATTAGATGCATCCTTTATTTTTACTTTTTCCCGGTCTAATGTTGCCAAGAAAAGGTTTTCAGCATTAGACCTGATATTGTTTTCTTTATTTTCCTTTTTGCAACTAGGAGATTTGGCACTCACTTGACTCGAAGATACATTAGTAGAATCCATGGTGAAAGTTGTTGTTGGTTTTATTTCATTAAGATATACAGTTATGGCATGGTCATTTGGAAGGGTACCAATGATAGTATGTCCTTCATTTTCCCAATCAATAAGCTCAGGGTGGAGTAGAGGTAAGGGGTCTTCAGGTTGGGATGTTTCGAGGGTATCAAGGGTCATTATAGATGTATCAAATTTTTCAATATGTATGTCGATGTCTAGAATGGTACCCTCATTAGAATGACCTCGCATAAGAAACCCCTGATTGTCCTTGGTTAAGTCCAAGTCAGCCGAATGTGACTCTGATTCAAGTGAACTAGTTCCTAATGTTTGTTCTGTATACGTGTGAACTACATTGACTCCTATATCTCCTTCAAAGAAATTTTCTTCAGTTTATTCTTCAGAGTGATAGGATTCCCATTCCCATTCATTAGAATATGTATCAATTGTAGCTTGCAATCTACAGATTTGTTCATATAGTGTTTGATTTGTTTCGTCAACTTTTGTTGCTATATCTTTTCTTCTTTCATATTCAACTTCTTCAAGACTAAGATTGAGCTCTCTTAACCTTCCTATGAGCTCTCCTTGACTTATGTTAGCTTCTTTCTTGCTTTTATTGAGATTTAATGCTATTTGAGAGGTTATTGTAGTTTGTTTTTCCAGTTGATTTGAAGCTTGCTTCTTTTCCCATTTCATGTTTGTTGGTGTTTGTTGCTTATCTGATATTTCTTCTCTTTCAATTGCCAGTTGATCTTGTCTGTTTTCATATTCCTCTTGTTGTTGAATAAAAGATGTGTCTTCTGGTAAAGTAACATGTCCATACCCTAAGCCTATTTTGTTTGTAGCCTGCTAAGTGTAAGGTTGGATAGGTTCTGAGATACCTTCTTTTCTTTTTCCTATAGGACCTATTCCACTGTATCCCATTTTTTTGAGAATGTTAAATCCTTTTCCATACTTTTCTGTAGGTATGTGGACATTGTTGATCTTTTGTTGAAATTATTTGTCCTTGTATAGCCATTGTAGCACATCTTTGTCTTATGTTTCCTCTGATAAGGTTCCAGAACTAACAAATGCTCCATCAAATATCAGAAGATGTTTTATAATTGGTTGTTGTTTAGAGTTTGATGGTATTCCAAAGGATTTAGGAGAAAGTGATAATTATGATATTGAATATTCTTCATTCCGTTGATCTCTTAGTTGCATTTGTTTTTACATACTTGACAAAATAGAGGCACATGATTGTTCCTTGGATTGTGTGTTCGAAGATGATGCCTCCCTATTATGAGGAACAATGACTTCTTGAACTGGTTTAAGATTACTATAATACTCAAATGGATTTGAATCTACTGAGATCATGATTTCCTGCCCACTGTAGGGAAACTTTAAGCATTGATGGTATGTTGATGGAACAACTTATATGTCATGTATCCAGGGTCTTCCCAAGAGCATATTGTATGATAAGTCTAAGTATAGAACTTGCAATGCTGTGTCTTTCTGTAAAGGTCCCACTCTGATGGGTAACATCACAATTCCTTTAGAGGAACGTTCTTCTTCATCATAGAATTTTATGGTGATCTTTCTTTGGGGATCAACTACATCTTCTGAATAACCTAGAGCATGGACAAGACTCAAAGATAAAATGTTCAAGCCATCTCCCCCATCTATTAGGACACATTTAATGAGCGTTCTATTAATGATGACTTCGATTTACAAGGGAGTGTTATGTGGATGTTGCAAGGAATCAATGCTTGGATATTAAGGAGATGGGCTTTGAATAGGATCCTCTAAAAGAGGTTTGATGACCATTATGGATATCCCTTAGGGATCTTCATCTTTGTATGTATTCTTTGGTGAGGATGCTATGGAAGCTTCTTGTAAGTTTTCAAGAGGTGTAGGAATAGATGCCTTTGGAGAGTCAATTTTCTTATGGAGTGATGAGCCATTGCTAGACATAGGTGCACGATTTTGATCTTTCTCAGCCAAATCCTTTAGGGATATCTTTAAGAGTTGCATAAAAGAACCACCTTTCTTTGGAGATATATTTGAGTCCTTGTGAGATTTTGACATAGTTGGATTTTGATTTTGGACTTGTTTGATTTCTCTGATATATTGTCTTGTTACTTGTATTTTTCTTTGGTATTCCATGTTGCTATGATCTTCAACTATTTCAAATATTTCTATTTCCATTTCAGGGGTTCGACTGTCTAAAAGTTGTTTTGATAAGTGATCAACTATCAATATAAATGTGATAGAGCGATATGACATGAAAAGATTATTTAAGTGTTTAAAAGTTTGCAACTTTTTCAATCTTCGGTTTTTGAGTCCAATAGGAATGATATATCCTACGATGTGGGACAAGATTATTCTGACCAAGCATTGCAATTTCATGATAAAGGATGATAGATCCTGGTGAGAAACTATGTTTGAATGATCAATTTATCAAAGAGGGTGATAATGCACTTTGAGATGTTTAGATATTGAACTTGTTGAAGGTGAGTACTTGATAATCTTGAGGTGTTTATGATCTAGAGTTTGATTTGACAAATGATAACTTGACCAAGAGAACAAAGGAGACAATCCAAGCACAAAATGATAGAGAACAGGTGTTTATGATTACTATAAATTGACCGAGCAAATATTACAAATCTGAAAAAGATGTTCAAGAAGATGACTCTGGACCAACAAAGATAGAATTTTGTACGACAGCCTATGCAAACCTGAATGACAATTTATACAGCTCATACAACAAACCAGAAATCTTGCATGACAAAAAATCCTCTACTAAGATGACTCGTACAACACTTTTCATTGGACCGGACGATGAAAGATAATATAAAATTTTCTACTACATAGGCTCGTATGACAATTCCCACCAGACCATGCGACAAAGTAGATACCTCATATGACAAACAGACAAACTCATACGATAGAGGATGAAACAGAGATAAAAAAATGCTTGTTTGGCAGAATTTTGATTAGTGAAGTTTGATTTTTTGCTTATGTTTTCCAGTTTCGAATGTCTGATTTTTTGTTAATGGATGAATACACAACAAACACACAATATGATTAGTGACCTTCAAGTACATCACACTACCTAAGGAAGTTGGCTAAGAGAGAAAAGCTTTGTTTGCAAGCTTAGGTACACACCCAATAGCTAATCAGAATACGACTGCTAAGTCTCATGCAATGGATTCTCAATGCCATATTATCCAACTTCAAACACTAATGGGGGTACGATATGGCAAGTGTCCTGGGAGAGTTACTATCTCTCTTGCACAAAGATTATCACCCTTTCAGAGGTGAATCGGGTAGCTTCTAATTTAATCGGAACTAGTAAGGGATCCATTCGGCACATCGGGGTATAATACTCAATTAAGAGGTCTCCCAGCCTTGAAAACCAAGGTTTAATATACCCGAAGGTACGGAGGAGAGATATTCTTGAGCACTGTCATTGACTTGATTTTCATCAAATCACATTTATTTTATAGTGGGTTGGCTTACTTGGCGTTAGTCATTCCCACTTAGGTCGTTCCCCTCTTACCAGCCTTAATGGCTAAGAGTTATTAGCTCCTCGGAAGGGCAGGCCAGCTAAATAAATTCACTAATGAAAGTAAAGGATGAGTCTAGCTTTTTGATCACCTAAGAAAGGTGAGAGAATTATCTCCTATCATCAAAACACATAAAACATGATTGTTCATTTCCATTAGCAAAATCAAGTGTGCTTAGAAAAATTTAAGAAAATACACAAAGATTTGTTGAATTCTTTTAGGCAACTTGCAAAATAGATACATTAGTAGTCATGATGTGTTTTTATGCAATGAGTCTTCAACAAGCGTAATCTTTGACAATCGTCCTGCAAAAACCAGTTAGGTTGCTGAAAAACTCACAAACAGACCAGGGTTAGCATTAGTAATAATCGAATCAAAGCATGAAACCCCAAAAATGCAATCTATTTTAAAAACACAGAAGCAGAATGTCATACGACATGATTTACCTGTTCTTACGAGTATCTTTCTAAGATTGTACGAGTGTAGAAGCAAGCTTGTATGATAAATTACAAGCTTGTACGAGAAAGAAAGAATTATCATCCAAGTTTACAAAGGAGCTCGTACGATCTAGAAAAGGAACTCGTACGAGATTTTGATTCCAACCCGGCCAGAAATGAAGATTTGATGATACTTGAGAGGCCAAAAATCAGATTTCCGACCCCACGATGGGTGCCAAAATGTTGTGCCTATGAAGTGTGATACCTAGAGTTGCAACACAAAACACTCAATAGATCATTACAAGCATGGTTAGCAAATTTAAAACAAAGAAAGATAAAACTGTGACAAAGCAATCTATCGCCTCCTAAGAGATGCGAGTGTGGATTTTCTCTCAGATATGGATAAGAAAACTCCAGTGACTTGACTACACCTAGATGGAGGATTTGAAATGATAATGATGTAATTAAGCTAGAAAAGAGAATGATTAAGCCACATGATTCAACAATTAAGCTAGAAAATGATCAAATTAAGCTAGATCTAAGATGCAATTACCTATAATAACAATGCTCAAATGATATGCTAGGAGATATTATGCCTATAGTAACGATTCCTAAAATGCAAATGAGATGGGATCATTATTGCTCCAAAATGGGGGATATTTATAGGATTTCCAAGGCCAGGGGTGAGGTGGCAGGAATCAACGGTCAAGATTGAGTCTAAAGATATCAATGGTGAAATTGAAGGAGGTTGGAAAAGAGGTTGGAGGGAAGGGGACATTTGTCATCTCTATGGTGACAAGTGTCAAGGGGCTTCCAAGAGAGGGGACATGTGGCCCAAGAATGCCATGTGTCTCAAGGGGAGAGTATCCATACTATAGGAGGTTAGGATGTGCAAGCTAAGATAGGTTTAATTAAACGCAGGGTTAGATGAAATGGGTTAGGTTTAGAAATGGTTAGGTTAGGTGGATAGAGGTTCGGAGGCATGTGGGTAATTTGAAATTAAAAATTCAAATAATGGGAAAAGACTAATTAATTTTCAACAACTCATAAATTGATTTGTTTTAATTAATTAGGGATTAGAAGAAATAATTGAAGATAGGTGAAAGATTAATTAATTTGAATTAATTAATAAAAAGGGGATTATTCAAATGAACCTATTAAATAAATCCTTAGATTTATTAATAAGTAGATAAGTGGAAGAATTTAATCAAATTGCTAATGAATTCAATTAAATTGGGGAGGGGGATTAATTAAATGATTGCTTATTCAATTAATTATCGTTAGACCATTTTTAGGTGTATATAGTAGGCATTGGTGATGATTGGGTAGGAAAAGGGACACTTAAAGGAGGAATAAAGTTGTTGAAGGAATTGCCCCCTTGTGTCACACTGATTGGTTGAGGAATAATAGGAACACTCATGGAAGACATAGGTAAAGATGGAGGATTAAATGAAGAAGAGGGATTTCCCCCATGACCTATGGTTGTAGGAATGACATTTTGAGTTGAAGTAGCCATGATGCTAGATGTGAAAGTAGGAATACTAGTCATAGGATTAGTCAAAGGAATAAAGGAATTGACTTGTGTTGAAGGTTGTGAATAACCTAGGGTTTCGGCACAACTCTTGATAGGCATGACATTAGAATCAACAATATGTGCAATGCCACACAATATATCAATTCCATTCTTGGGACATCCATTGTTGAAAGTTGTCAAATTAATTGTCTAATGTGGAAAGTTGATCTAAAGAAACCCTATTTAAAGCTTCTTCTTCATCATGGGATCCATCAATGGGGTGAATAGGCACATGATTAGGAGGAGAAGAATTAGCATGATCCTCATTAAAGAAGTCACCCAAATTAGGATCCATCTCCTTGGTAATTAAACCTTGGGAAGCCTTAATTCTAATGCTTCATCTAACGGGGATAGGATAGGTAGGACTAATAGTGGTAAAACTCATGCACTAGAGGGAAAATTTGAATTTTGAATTGTGGAACAAAGTTTACAAATTGGTTAATGCAAAATTTAAGAAAATAATGATTACACAATTTGAACTTTGTTGGGGGAAGAGGATGACACAATTTCCAAAAATGAAAGAAAATTAGAATTTTAAGATTAAGGCTGAGGGAATACCACTTAATTTTAAAATTTGAATTGTTAAAATCAGGGCAGACTATAATTAACCTCTTAATTTTTTTTAAAAAATTGAAATTTGAAATGTTGAATTTGGGAGGTATTTCCGATTCTAGAGGGATAAAAAATTGATAAAATCAGCCAATATTTTGGATTTAGGCTATTAAATACAATAATAATAGTCTCCCAAAATTTCCGAAAAAAGGTCGAGGACCGTGGCGGGAACACACATGGTCCGACCAACTTTTTTCGAAATTTTTCAGAGATGGATATTACGATGATTTTAAAGCCAACCCCCAAAATTTGGCAAATTTTATGATCTCTCGATGGGCAAAATGAAGACACAAATATGAAAATAGGACCCCACTAGGGTTTTGAAGAAAAAGAGGAATGGAATTGCAATTTTGAAAAAGGTCAAACCTAATGGATAGGGACACCTTGGAAAATGTTTAGAAATCTGAATGTAAATGAAATTGATTTGAAATTCACACATAATCCAGTTAATTTTTAAAATTGGGGTTCGATAACCTAACCACTTAATTTTGAAATTTGAATTTTGGGAAAAGGGGGGGAAGCTGAAAATTTTGAATTTTAGGATTGAAGACAAATCTGAAACAATCGGAAATCTGAAAATTAAATTGAAATCCAATTTTTGCACAAGTTCAAGATGATTTTTGAAAATTAGGGTTTTAACAAGTAACCTCTTAATTTTATAAATTTTAATTGCAAATTGAACAAGACAATGAGGAAATTGAATTTGACAAACAAAGCAAATTTTAGATCTAAGATAACCACAAGCAATTTTTACAAATCACAAGTCCAATTTTGATTTTAGAAACTAGGGTTTTTAATGATTTAACCACTAAGTTTGTAGAAAGTTGAAACTTGTAAATGAAAAACATGCAATTTTGTTCAAAGGAAAGTATGTAAGATGTTGGGTTCACCAAAATGTAATGGTGGGAAAGTGGTGAATGATAAATCAAGAAGGAAACTACCCTTTCCCTCAAAGAGAGATGAGATTTTTGCTATTGATTATTGATAGACTTATAAAGCACTGAGAGGGGGTGAATCAGTGACAACAAAAACAATACCACATTAAGCACTGACCGGTTGAGATACTTAACAAGTTTACTAAACACTATGCATTCAATTTAAAATGATACTAAAGTATCCACAATAAGTAAAACATCCACCATAACACAAATGTTTATACATGGAAAACCCAAATGGGAAAAACCATGGTGAGATGGGAATCACAAGTTAACTATCTGCAGTAATAGATAACTGACCGGTTAAGGTCTACAAAAGTGCTTTGCTAGGAGTGAATCCTGTTAAAGATCCCAAAGCTCTGTTAGGAGCTATACCTTGTTAAAGGTAGTAGCCTGTTAGGAGTAACCTTAGTAGAGGATTTCAGAATTCAAACTAATGGATCACCTTGTTAAAGGATTTGTACAATGAAGCTTGTTATAGCTTACCCAGTTAGGGGATTTGACTGTTGTAGTGATTAGAAAACAACAGGTGGTGTGATCTAATATTAGAAGAACTTCCTTGAATAGATCCTCTTCTGCACACTCAAAAATGCATCACCAACATATTATGTAATGCCTTCAACAACTTAACACTTCTATCTTCACATCAAATCATCTCATAAGAAATAGTTCATTATAATGTCATTATATAGAAATTTAGATTTCATGTCGGCTTAGAAATCATATCACAATTTCCTAGGTGTAGTGTATTTGGAAAATCTAACATAACTCATCACAAATTACCACCAAAATTTCTCAGTTAGGGGTAACTCATCACGACTAGTGATAACTCATTACACAATCAATGAATATCGGTTGGAACACCAATACTAGTTAGAGTTAACCACTATCAACATGCAAATTGATTGTCCTCCATTGCTTCTTTGATGGTCTCCGCTGAATCTTCAAGTTGGTGTCAAGTCATTCCTACATATACCGGTTGTCTACATGTACCGGTTGACACTATCTAAACCATCATAAACTAAACATGCAATATCGGTTGCAGTACAAGTAACTTTAGAAGTAATACTGGTAGACAATGTGAACATATGTGTGTGTACATTTTCCATCAATGACAACACATGAAGTCATTCATTAAAATCATCATCAAGCCAATAATCTCCCCCTTTGGCATTGATGGCAACACTTAGAAAATTTTACAAGTTTACAACTAAGTGTGCTTACAAAAATTGTACAAACATAATTCTACTCCTACTCCCCCACAATACATACAAAATTTTCATAGCAAACATACATATTTCTACTCCCCCTTTGACAAAAATGCCAAATTGAAAAGTAAAATACATATATATATATATATAGAAAAATTTGCATCAAAAGTTTACATATAAAAAATGTAAGAGTCTATATTAAGGAGTGTTCAGTTCAATTTTCAAGAAAATATTACTAAAAGTAAGCTTCATTTGAGAAAAATCATTTTCCCATGTTTCCAGTAAAGTTTCAATAATCTCTATTGTCGGGAATAATCATTATGTTATGTTGTCGTCGGTAATTATGGGTTACGACAGTTAGTTAGTCTTCCCAAAGGGCAGTTGGACGCGAGGGTTGGTTGCACCCCTTCGAGTATTATATATTGCATACCTTCCCTTCGTAGTGGCATCATCATAGTCCTATATGGGTGTGATGTTACAAGCACTTGATGTACATGGACTGTTGAATTAATACAAAAATTGGTTCTTTAATATATTTCAATTATGTTTTGTGCATTTACTTTCTATGTTTAATGGTTTACCCATATGTGGGAAACATTTGACATCGTTGCCTAGACATACTTGAGAAAGGAAGGATCAGATGGCATACAAACATGATGAGACTACCCATTGGTGAGATCAACCCAAAGGCCAACAACACACAAACAAAGCTCTATGATGGAGAAGACACTGCAACAAGGGAATTCTCAATCTTGCTTCACGTGGCCATCGAGACCTATGTCCGAAGAGAGGCCACAGAGGCTGAATTCCCAACAAGTGTCGTGTGGACCGCACTGGAAGTTATCCCCCCAGCGAATCGGTTGATGAACCACCTCCGTCGGTTGCTTGAACATGCATCACTAGCACAACGAACCCGCTTGGAGGAGATTGTCCGTGAGGAGTGATGCCAAAAGGTCCTCTGACAGTACGAAGAAAATAATTATCATTGGGACGCAGAGCGTGATGGCAAGAGGCGAAGGGGAAATTGAACCCTATAATAATCCCGGCACAATGTTGACATAAATTGTGGCCGAAAGGGAAAATAATAAGTTTTTTTTTGTGTGTACATGGCGTGTGCTTGCTATGTATGGAAGTGATTTATGCCCAATATACTAAATAAGGACAAAAATAAAAATATACAAAGTGACAAATGGGAAGTGGCACAAAGAGCATTGAATCTTAGACAACAAATAGAATGAAGGTGTAGGCTAAGGTATCTTGCCGAGGGACGATCGGCCGAGGGGTTGCTCGAAGGGAACCCAGGAGGTGTCACAGAGGTTGTAGAGGCAGAAATAGATGGAGAGAATTACACTCTCTACACTATCGTAGGGTTTCCCAAAGGGAACCTAGGAGTCATGGAGGATGCCGAAGGAGAACTCTACAGTTTGCCAGAATACCACCATAGGGTAAGAAGTCGCGAAGAGTTGGTGGAACAAACAAGGAAAAGTCTAAACCTGATCGACACTACCAGAGACCTACTAAAGAACTTGTCCATTTCAGAGGACAACCAGAGGGAGACGACCGAAGGTGATGGTATGGCCAACGGTGCTAGGGGAGCACAAGGGTACTGTACAGGAGGCAATTTGTTCGGTTCGAGGTCAACAACCTTCTCTGGAGGACCCATGAGTGGAGGGTCAGGTGTAGGAGGTGGAGGCGGAGGATCACCAGGTACAAGCACACAAGGCACCATAGGAGCGAGACCCAGTGGTGGGATGGAAAGTGAGCAAAAGCTGTCAAAGTTCAATGGCGATAGGAAGGAAGATCTCGTTCGCCATTGTTGCACTTGCAAAACCATATGGTCAGCGAATGGTGTTACTGACTAGGATGAATGGGTAACACAATTTCTAGCAACCTTAAGAGGAGTGGCCATCGATTGGTACTCTGATACGGATAAGACCAAAGCTAACACATAGCCCAACCTGAAGAAGGAGTTTGAGATAGAGTTTCACCTCCTCAGAGATGACAATGAAATAGTAGCCGAAATCTATGGCACAAAGAAGAACAAGAACAAGACTATCCAAGCCTATAGTTGGCCGCTCAAGGAACTATTGGGGAAAATGGAGAGTCAACCAACAGATGGGTTGAAAAAGAGATGGTTCGTCGAGGGACTGAAACACTCCATTTGGAAGAAGATGAAAATTGTTCCACCAACCTTGTACGAAGATGCATATAATAGAGTGATGGATCTCGAGAGAAAGACCAAGACATCCAAGAAGAAAAAGAAGAAGGATAGCTCATCCAAGGATGATGACTCTTCTGAGGGAAGAAGTAGTGATGGCGAGTCTGGCAAAAAGGTGCAAGCACTCTAGAAAGACATGGAGCAAATGAGGAGAGAATTTAAAGAAATGAGAAGTGCGGGTCGGACCGAAGGGGATGTATGGTGCACGAAGTGCAAAGAGGAAGGACATACGAAGGGTACTTTTCCAAAGAAGTCCTTTTGCAAGATTTTCCAAGTGATGGGACACTCCATCAAGGAGTGCCCATACAACACAAAAACACGAAACCAACAAGTATTGCTTACGCAAGAACAAACAACTACATCGGGCGGTACCAACAACTCCCAAGTGAACAATAATGCAACATCGGGAGGCTACCGAGATAACCAGTGGGGAGGATGAAACAACAATAACAACAATAACAATACAAGGAGTAGGATCCAATATGACTCCAAAGGCCGATCGATGATACAATGCAGAGCGTGCAGCTAGTGGGGGCACTTCACTCGAGACTACCTAAAGGGAGAGGCCACACAATATTTGTGAAAATGGTGCGGACCAGGAGACCACAAAGACACCAGCTACCTGAAGTCTGGTGTCAACTTGCTCAATATCAAGGAACCAAAGAAGAGGAAGTGTTGGCTGTAATCTGCACCCAAGTCAGAAAGACAACATGCCCAAACCCGAAGACAAAGAAGCGAAGGGTACGGGAAGCATGAGAAGAAATTGAGAAAGAGATACAAGAGAGGGCGAAGGCAAAGGGTATGACGGGTACTTCCAGCTGACCAAAGGTGAAGGAGGATATACTCAATCAAATATTAAAACTGGAGGTGCCTATGAAGGTACACTACCTCCTCCAAATGATGCCTCAACTACAAATGGCGTTGTTGAATAATCTCTCCCAACCACACACCAATACCAACCATCACATGCCTATTCTTGGGGGGTCTGCAATAGACCCCTTGCTACTCATAGTTAACACTGGAAGAAACCCAGCCATTGTGGAGATGGGTATCCTTGGCACCATTCTAACCAATACCATCGTCGATGGTGGGTCGGGAGTGAACGTTCTTCTAGAAGAAACTTGGTGGAAGCTAGGGAAGTCAACGTTGTGGACACCTACATTCAATCTACTGGGACCAAATCAACATGAAATCAAATCCATCGGGACACTAATGGACCAACAAGTTACCATCAGGGTGCAACCCTTCATACTAGACTTCGTGGTAATCCCACTAAAGAAAAAAGGGTATGATGCGATCTTAGTGAGAGGGTGGCTGGTAGCAGCCAAGCCCACCCACAACTGGAAGAAGAACACTCTGTCTATGGAGAATGGAGGAAGGAATTTTATCATAGACCTTGGGACATAGTTGGTTAGTGAGGAACTGGCATCATCTTCAGAATCAGAGGGTGAAGGAGAAGGTGACTTGAGGGATGAAGGACAGGGTTGCAGGGAGCCCAACGATGAAGGGATTCTCAAACTAGGAGAGTGCTCTGAGGATGAGACGAGGTCATTGAATGGGCTCTTCCACTAGCAGATGGAGAATTATGAAATGTTCCAGAGCTATAGGCCCAAAGTAGAGGAACCAAAGCAAGTAATAGATGAGGTGTACCTACCGGAATACAAAGAATATTGGAAGAGAGACACCCCAAACCTCGGTGATGTAGATAATCCCAAGATCATTCATGTCGGAAATTATTGGAGCCCTATGTGGAAGGCCGCAACCTTCAAAATCTATTATTCTTCTTCTACTTCTTATGTACGGGAAGGAGATCGTGGTTCCTGCAAAATTAATGGTTCCAGTTCTTCAGATGGTCATTGAAAATAGACTTGCCATCAATGGGTCCAAATTGAAACCCTACCATGAGAAGCATGCAGGGGACCTGAGAGGCCAGAAGGACACTCGAGAGTCTGGAGGGGGACTTGAGAGGATGGAAGGGGACTTGAGAGGCTGGGCAGGTGACTCAAGAGGCACGAGACCAAAATGGGAGACTCTCGGGCTAGGAAAACCAAGAAGGATGAAGGGTGATCCCAGAGACACGGGACCCTAGCCAAAGACTCTCTAGACAATTAGATTAGGAAATTGAAAAAATAAATAAATAAATAAAATTTGAAAAGTACAAAAAAAAAAAAAAAAAAAAGAAAAAATTGGTGGCCATGGTGGAACCACCGTACGATGGAACCACTGTCGGGGGGGCACTGTACGGTGGAACCACCATGGGAGACCACCGTGCGGTGGGATACCGTATGGTGGAACCACCATAGTCAAGCGCCCACTACACGCTGGAACCACCATGGTCGACCATCGTGCGGTGGGGCCCATGTAGTGGGACATCATATGGTACACCATTGTGCGGTGAGGCCCCATGCGATGGGACCCCGTACAATGCACCACCATTGATGGAGGTCACCGGCATAGTGTGAAACTTAGCAAGTATTCATCCACTGTACGACCTTCCTAGCCACCGTACGAGAGACCAACCACCGTACAACACCAAGCCTCAGGTGACTCCAGTCACCGTATGTCTTAGCCACTGTACAGGGTCACTCCACCATATGACAGACCACTCCACCATAAAGTAGACAACCTCTGTACAGGCTTGGGACACCTGATGGAGCATGACGATGGTGACAGTGGTTTAAAGGAGGGTGAAAGGAAAAATAACACGACACGGCAAGGATAAATGATGGTGATGGCACGTAGAAAAAAAATGACAACTAGATCAAAAAATCATTCGATGGAGTTTGGATCCAGGACCCCATGAGGGGCGTTGCCCCTTGACCCCACTGGGGTGCTACCCCAGACCCTACTGGGGGCACTGCCCCTAGACCCCTTGTTTATTTTTGAGCTACAATACACTTTTGAGTTGGGCAAAGGCATTAGATAAGTCATGGTAAGTGTTGGGGTTGTTTGATACTATGAGAAAGAAGCCTGAAGCTAAGCATTGGCGGGAAGCCATAAGCTATAGAGGGAGATGAATTTGGAGGTTGCGAACAAACAAAGTTTGAGGGAAGGCATTGCAAGAACACAAAGTCGTACAACACCAGGGAGTTATTCAGTTCAGTTATTAGCCTTTGGGGAGTGTGATGGAGGATTTGAGGCGTCTCCTAGCCTTTGTGCCAGAAGGTTGTGGCCACTTCTAGGCATGAATGGTATGCTTTGAAGAACTCAGAGTATGTCTTGGCTGGACGTGAGGTTGCCTTGGTGGATGCATAGAGGGTTCGGGAGGAGCTAACCACCAGGTTGGAGGCAGCAGTAGTGTGAGACTTAACTCAGCGTACCTAGGAGTTGGATGTCGAGAGGGCAACGCAGGTGGCTATTGAGGACAAATTGGCTAGGGAGACAGTATCATTTGAGTAGTAGTTAGGTGCAGGAAGAGATTGAAAAACGTGTTTTGTAGACAAGTTTGGTCTAGGCACAGGACTGTGATGTCAAGAAAAAAACAAAGATTATAGCAGAAAAGGGTTTTCAGGTGAGGATGCCACAGATGTATGAGTTATGGGCTCGACTGGCATCAGCAGTTCTTGTAGTTCTATACCTTGATTCTATTTAATGTATGAACATCATCTCTATTTTGTATTAAGTCATTCGAAGATGACTTCTTTTCTTGGGGGGGATGATGTTGTCAGGAATAATAATTGTTATATTGTCCTTGGTAATTATGGGTTACGACAGTCAGTTAGTCTTCTTGAAGGGCAGTTGGACGTGATGGTTGGTCGCACCCCTTCCGGTATTATATATTGCATACCTTCCCTTCGTAGTGGCATCATCATAGTCCTATCTGGGTGTGATGTTATAAGTACTTGATGTACATGGACTGTTGAATTCATTCAGAAACTAGTTCTTTAATATATTTCAATTATGTTTTGTGCATTTACTTTCTGTGTTTAATCATTTACCTGTATGTGGAAAATAATCTCTATGATAGTCATGACCTGTGCAGAAAATTCTTCCATTGCATCAACTATACTCATCTCTAGAGTAGATAAAGCCACTTATGCATTCTTATAAGCTCGTTGCAACATGTCTACTTTAGGTCTCAATAAGTTCTTCAACTCCTTCAAGGATTAGAGTCTCTTTGCTTGTCCAAAATCATACAAATCTAATTGATTTGCAAATCATCCACTGATTTGCCAAAAGCTAAGACTAAATCCTATAAAGGTATGTAGGCATTACATATCTTTTCCAATACTAGTTTTTTTGTTGTTCTCTCCTTAACTAAATTAGCATAAAAGAATCAAACATTAGATGTGTAGGATAGAATTATGCCTCCTGTCTCAATAGCTTTTCTCAAAAGATCTTTTTTCAGGGATAAATCAATCTTTCCTGTATCAACATCTTTCATTATTTGTTCTCCTCTTTTCTTTCGGTAGTTTTTCTTAGCTATAGTCTAATTTGTTTCCTCAAGGGACTTGAGTTGGTCAGAAGCATCAGCAACCAATAGGCCAATCTTGTCAATAGGAGTTGACAAGTTCCCTATAGCAGTCTCTAGTAGAAGACTTGACAAAATCTCCACAACAGTTTGGATGGTTTCTGCTTCCTTCATCTATTCCTTAAGCCTCTTCTTCTATACTTTAAATTGCATCATAGTTGCAATCTCCAATAATTTTGATGCACTCATATTGTCAACATTTATAGGTCCTTTCATGCCAAATGAGTCATCATCATCATCATTATGTTGCTTGACTAATGCCTTTTCTGGTTCAGGAGATTTCTCCTTCTTAGTTTTCTCTTCCTCTTGTTCTTTCTCCTTTTCCTATTCAGAGGACTTCTTTGCAACTTTTGCAATGGGTTTCTCCTAAGTAGCTTGTGAAACCGGTGGGAGTTATGATTTCACTAGTTAATCTTTTACCAGTGGGGGTAGAATATCTACACTTGGTTGAGTTGTCGGTATATCCACTAGATTAACTAGTGAATCAGTAATAATTGGTGGCTGCTTATTTGGTTCAATAATATTCCCACATAGATCAATAGTATCTTGTATTTCATCAACAAAGATCACCTGTTGGGAAGTAGTGTCATCTTTTTTCTTGATAGGATAGACAATATTAGCTTGCACTATTTCTTCCTCATCCATCTCCGATCATACTTCAGGCTCTATTTTCGCATCATTATAAAAATTTGAATGCTTATGCATCTGTTGAATGTTTCGAGCTATCTGATGAGTTTCAACTTTAATTGGTTAATCTTTCCCATTTAATAACTTCAATCTTCTTGCCTTGGAAATAAATTGTCCTTTGTAATTATCAAGTAAGGCAACTAATTCATCTCTAGATAATTCAAGAAAATATTGAATAAATACACTATCAATAATTTCTTGATCTTTGTCAACAACAATTTGCCACTTATTTACAAGAATAGAGTACAAAGAATCAAAAATATCATCTTTAAGGTTTTGAGGTAACCGATTATAATGACATAAATAGTTGATTACCTTTTGAACAATTTGTTCCTTCTAGTCTTCATCAAATTAATCAAAACATTTTTTGGACATTATCAAATCTATTCCTCCCTAATGTTTTCAATGTCTTCTCAAAATCAGTCATAAGCTTGTAAGATAAGATGTTAATAGGAACACTTGCCTTTGGCACTTCTTCTACTAGTTTAGCTACTTTATCAGTTGCTTTCATTTTCTTGGGTTCCTCCTCAGTGTCAGTATCATCATATTTTGCTTGAAGAATCAGGTGCTTGCCTCTCTTCTTTGTTGCAATATGCTTCGTAGCATTCAACTTGGGTTGGATACTTTGTGTCACTCTTGTATTAGCAGGTATAGAAGGTGTTGATGGTTCTTTCTCAACCTTCTTCTTCTTTCCTTTAACATTACTGGGTTGAGCACTACTGGTTTTAGCTTTCGCAGTTTGCTCCTCAATAGTATCTAGTCTTTTCTTCTTCTTGTCCACTGGAGATACCAAGAGGCTATTGGCATAACCAATCAATAAGTCATAATTGACTTCATAGCTCATGTCTTCCATTTCATCTTCTCTTGGTTCACTAGCTTCCATCAGATAGAAATGAGTGGTGATAGTGAAAATGATGTTTTTAGCAAAGTTTTTCACCACATCTTTAGAGCCTTGCCCTCATACTCATTTTCTTTTGAAATTCATTGAAATTCTTGTTCATTACAATAGAGAAAGTGTTCTTAATAGCCTCAATGTGGTTCTTGATCTTATCAGTTACTGGTAGGTCTTTAGACCATTCAATATCACCAATTTCCGATAGGAAATTTTGAAATTAAAAGAATAATTCAATCAATAACTAACCAAATTTGAACTTCTGATTGCTATCCTTCTTAATTGACTATAGATTCAACATAAATTGACTCCTTATGGCCTCACATAGGTCATAATCTGCGTTCTCAGTAATCATTTTATAGGCTGTATGCACTGCTGCAGATGGTACAATGTTCATTCTACTGGAATAGAATACCTTGTAGCCTATAACCCTAGTAGTCAGTTTAACTACTGGGTCCTTAATGTTATTAACAGAAAATGAAAGCCCATCAAAGGTAA
Source organism: Cryptomeria japonica (assembly GCF_030272615.1). Classification (NCBI taxonomy): domain Eukaryota; kingdom Viridiplantae; phylum Streptophyta; class Pinopsida; order Cupressales; family Cupressaceae; genus Cryptomeria; species Cryptomeria japonica. The sequence continues at coordinate 532,803,210 of NC_081414.1, forward strand.
ATGAGGTTAAAGTGGTTATAGTCTCTTTAGAAATTCGCCTCAGCTTGGGAACTTCACTGGTGGACCAAAAACCAGTCACATCATGGATAGATTCCTTGGTTATAGTGTGTGTTCTTTCCAGATACATGTTTTCACCATGAACATGACTTAGAATTATTTTGATGTGTTCCTCTTCAAAATCCTCAAGAAAACAAGCTGCATTATGAAAACCCTTCTCATAAACCGTAATATACTCGGGTTGGATCTTTCCACTCTTATCACAAAGGGATTTCAATTGAGAATAAATTGACAATGATCCTAAATCTTTGATTTTGCAATCAATATAGCTAGACAAATCACCTTTTATGATAACAACCTTCAGGAGCTTGAGATAAAGCATTGTAAGACACTATTTGATCTGATTCCTCAACCTCTATAGGTTCTGATGTGATCATTAGCCTCTCTACTTTCTTAGATGATGAAGCCATTTAGATAAACTTGATTCAAAAAGGGATTTACAAAGAAATACCTTAATTCTCGTGTGTTGCCTCGGTTACCAGTTGATTACTAATCTTCAAATCAACTTCAATCACGCAATTTACAACACAAATTCATCTAAGACCAGCTAGCAAATCTCTCTTTGCTCTTCAAGTGCTCAAAAAATCTCTTTGGAATATATTTAGGGTAAAAATAACATAGTAAAACTTACTTTTATCATTTTTACCTACTGCATTAAGTGCTCAACTACTAGGGTTACAAACCCTAATACACCGCTCGACGATACATTTAATATTAACAGGTGTAAAACCGATTGATAAACTTTCAAAAAATTGATTAACAAAGATAACTGTAAGCTCTCTCACAGAATAACTCAAAAATGCAATCTCTCTTACCACTCATCTTTCAAGGGGTTCGAAAGTAGATTTACCGCTATGCTCCCCTTAGCCCTATTGAAAGGCTCAATTCACTGATGTAGGATTCTCCACACTGGGTGAAGGATTCGGTTCTTTTACAGGAATATCATCACTCTTCTTTTTCCAAATTCAGTTCATCTCTTCTCTAGTTTCCTCAATATTTACCTTCTGCTTACCTTTCTGATCTATAAAATGATTAACCAGTTTATTCTTCCTAGTTCTACAAAACTTTGCCATGTGTCCCAGTTTATGAAAATGATAGCAAGCCATTCCAGATGATCTCCAAGGTCCTGCATTGCCTCTTCTAGTTCTCCTTCTACAATTCATAGCCACATGACCATAATTATTACAAATGGTGCAAATGACATTAGTTACCTTTTCCATCTCAAATGGATTAAACTGGTTAACATAGGGTTTCTAATAGTTCTCCTCCAGTTACCGTTAGGTCTTGGATTCATGTGAGGTGCTGGATTATTTTCTCCAGACCTACATTCAACTGATCTATGTCCATACATGTTGCATGTAAAACAATGACCCTCAAATCTCCTAGATACATACCTAGCATTTGCATTGTAGCCTGTATTCCCATTGGGTCTGTTTATACACGCATTTGTAGTATGTCTAGGTTTATGATAGACAAAGAAAATAGGTTTAAAAACTCACTTACCAGTAGGCTTGTTAGCCTTAGGAGTCATTTTGTCCTTGTGAATGTTGCTCTTTGTTCCAAAAGACTCTCTTTTCTTAGATGTGTTAAATCCTAGTCCAAATGTATCACCTTTCATCCTCTATGATTGGATCTGCTCATTTATCATGGTAGAACTTGTATTGAACTTTTCCATCTTTCCATTAGCCTCAATGAGCTCTCTGGTGAGATCTTCATTGTGTTTTGTAAGAATCTCTCTTAGGGATGATGCCATTTCAAGATCTAGCTACAAAGCCTCTTTTTCTTCTTTTTCTGCATGCCAATGCTAATGCAAAGTTTCATTTTCTTATTTGATCTTAGCAATCTCATGATCTCTTTCTTTGACAAGGTCTTCAGTTGCCCTCCTAGCTTCCAGTTCCTGGCTCATGCAGATAGTTAGGGCTTTTAACTCTCTTCTCAGATTTAGCTTTTCACCGTTCATTTTTTCAACTTCTTCAACTAATGCATCAATGTTAGCTTCATCTAAAGAACTATTATGAGATATTTCTAATAGTTATTTAGTCAACTCTCTCCTCTTAACTTGTGAAGCTTTAAATCTGACCCTTAGGGTTTCAAGCTCTTCCTTGGTAGCTTCAAGTACTCTAGCCATCTCAAAGTACCTCATATCCCCTATGGTAGATTTAGGGTTTCCTTCCAAGAGATTAAGCCTTAAGGAAGTTGGGCTCTGATACCAATTGATAGACTTATAAAGCACTAAGGGGGGGGTGAATCAGTGACAACAAAAAAATACAACTTTAAGCATTGACCGGTTGAGATACTTAAAAAGTTTACTAAACACTATGCATGCAATTGAAAATGATATTAAAGCATCCACAATAAATAAAACATCCACCATAACACAAGTGTTTATACATGGCGAACCCAAATAGGAAAAACCATGGTGAGATGGGACTCATAAGTTAACTATCTGTAGTAATAGATAACTGGTTGGTTAAGGTCTACAAAAGTGCTCTACTGGGAGTGAATCTTGTTAAAGATCCCAAAGCTATGTTAGGATCTATACCCTGTTAAAGGTAGTACCCTATTAGGAGTAACCTCAGTAGAGGATTTCATAATCCAAACTAATGGATCACCTTGTTAAAGGATTTATACAATGAAGCTTGTTAGAGCTTACCTGATGAGGGGATTTGACTGTTGCAGTGATTAGAAAACAACAAGTGGCGTGATCTAAAAGTAGCACAATTTGCTTGAATAGATGCTCTTTTGCACACTCAAAACTGCATCACCAACATATTTTGTAATGCCTTCAACAACTTAACACTTCTATCTTCACATCAAATCATCTCATAAGAAATAGTTCATCATAATGTCATTATATAGACATTTAGATTTTATATCGGCTTAGAAATCATATCACAATTCCCTAGGTGCAGTGTATCTAGACAATCTAACATAACTCATCAAAAATTACTACCAAAATTTGTCGGTTAGGGGTAACTCATCACGACCGGTAATAACTCATTACACAATCAATGAATATCGGTTGGAACACCGATACCGGTTAGAGTTAACCACTATCAACATGTAAATTGATTGTCCTCCATTGCTTCTTTGATGGTCTTCACTAAATCTTCAAGTTGGTGTCAAGTCATTCCTGCATATACCGGTTGTCTACATGTACCAGTTGACACTCTCTAAACCATCATAAACTAAACATCCAATACCGGTTACAGTACAAGTAACTTTTGAAGTAAAATTGGTAGATAATGTGAACATATGTGTGTGTGTACATGATCCATCAATGACAACACATGAAGTCATTCATTACAATCATCATCAAGCCAATAATTCCCATTCAAGAACTATTCACAATTACATTAAAAAGGGGAGAGGATAATTCACTAGATTCAATCTCTCCACACAAAGATGCTAAATTGAATTTTGAATGAATTGGGTATGCTAAGTTGATCTCCTCTTTCTTGTTTGAAATAGAAAGGAAGTTGATTGAATTATGTATTGCAAAAGTGAAAAGAATTGATTATAACTTAAGATCGGAATATGGGATGAATCTATGCACCTGGATCTGGCAATAAATTGTCGAGACGAAGTCGCTCTATGAATTTGAGGAAAAGTTGCTCAGACCGTGGTGGGGATGTAAACAGTCCTCCGAAAAATCTATGAAACGAAAAGGGTTTTTCCGCCTCTACAAATGAAGCCTGAATCCAAAAGTATAGTTGCGCACCTGCAACCTAGACACAAAAAATTGAGGAAAATGGGTTGGGATTGGGGGTTTGCCTTTAGGTCAAACTTGGAATTAACCAAGTAATAAAAGAAAGTGCTTGCAAGTAGATGTAAATAAAAGACTGAATTGTAAATCACCTCAAGGGAGGTTGTAGTAGAAATGTTGATAGAAATGCTTGTGTGGAATTGAATGTTGGAATAAATCTCCTCTTCAATAGTTAAATCTTTGACTTGAATGCAATACCTAGCCTTGAATAGAGACTTGATAGTGCTCAATGTTGGAAAAGAATGCTTGAATTCTCTTGAATGCTTGATCTCTTGTGCATACTCCAATCCTATCCAACTTCAAATTATTGAATTCATGCAAATGAGAGAGCGAATGCCCCCTTAAATACATGTTTGGTGGATTTGAATTTTGTCATGGGCCAACATCAGGGGAGTTCCCACATGAGGCACAACCAACAATGCAACCCTAGGAAGGGTCCTTCCCTAAAATAGGGTAGGCATAGGAGCGCCACGCCCCTGTCTTGGGAGGACAAGGGTGTCACGCCCCTTTCTAAGGGGGGTAGTGGCACCACGCCCTTGTCCTACCCCTTTCTCTAGGGAAAAGTGTGGACAAGGTGATGCAGAGGCCAAGGAAGAAGTTGTTTTGACAAGCCAAGCAATCTCCGGTCTCCGATTAGGCTAGAGGATTCGAAATCGTATGCATGAGGACACTAATATAGTTGAAAATTGCTAGGGTCGCAATTTTATGATGCTACACTTATTATGACCATCATTCAAGGTTTTAGGGATATCATCAATAAGACAATCTCGTGTTGGAATCCAATAACACTGAGAGGGGGGAGTGAATCAGTGTTATACCAGAATGATCAATTTGCCTTATTAAAACATGCATACACCAACTGGTATACCGGTACATACAAAATTGAAAGAAGTAAAGAAACCAATAAGCCAATCACATAAATGAGAACCATAACACATAGAATTATACGTGGAAAACCTCAAAGAAGAAAAACCACAGTGGGATTTGTGACCCACAATATCAATTCACTAGCCATATGAAGAGATATTACAAAATATATGGGCCTGTACTTGTAGGAAGGCTTACAACCTAGAGCACACTGCTCAATCCCAAAAGGAGCCTCACTAACTACATACAAATCTAGATTACAACCTGAAGAAGTGTTGAACTGCAAAAGATAGAATCTCCTATGTCTGAATACAGTTATGGTTAAGCTCTGTCTGTTTCGGTCTGAAACCCTAAACGCTTTACTGAAATAAACCTTACATAAATATCCTCACATACATGATCTCTCTGATATATTTTGCATCTCCTTCCTAATTCATATTCACATTATATCACATCCACATATATCCCAATACAATATCAAAATGATCTAATCCAACTGACCTTTATACCCTATACAAATTATCATGTCTTATGTCAGCTTACAAAGATAATTACAATATCAATATACATGTCGGCTAGATAACATAAATACATGAATCTCAAAAAAAATTGTCGATGCCGGATCCAAGAGATGTCGGCCTCTAATATCGATAACCTTATTCTAAACCATGTCGGCCTGCATTGCCAGTAACTAAAGAAATCCTTCCATCATGTCGGTGTCGATGCCGGTGTTGGTGTAGTGACTATGAAGTGCCTGTTTGTACACAAGTGAACCAAAACATGAAGTTGGAACAAGATTCCATGTTGCCATCAATGACAACATAGTGAAACCAACCAATTGAGTGTCAATTTCCAACAATCTCCCCCTTTGGCATTGATGGTAACACTCATATGAAAAATGGTCACGGTTTCATCTGTCGGTTTCCTCCTACCTGCTACCCTTGAGCTGAATATTCTTCAATACCAAATATTCCATACTTCCATAGTTTTCCATCTATATACTCCCCCTAATATATACAACTCCCTTTTTCTTTTTCACATATATATCACTCCCCCTTTGACATAAATGCCATAAAAAATTCCAAAAAGAATGCCAAAGATCCAAAACTGTACAATGAGTATCCCAAAAATATCTTATTGGAGTTTAACAAATTTGATAATTTCAAGATATGCCTTCTCCAATAGATCAAGATAAGTATCCCAACCATATTTGAAAGTTCTATAAATAGATACAATTTTATTTACTATATGAGCAAATGATTTTTTCTCACTTAACTTTGTCGATGTGGGCTTTCCAACCATATCCATACACTCCTTCTTATGTACATTGAGTGAATCCAACCAGGACTCACCAAGCCTCTAAAACTTCTCACTCTTCTTATAATATTATTTTTTTCTTTCTTAAGAACAGAGATTTAGGCTTCCAAAAGAAAAATCAGACCATGAATGGATGTAGCCAATGAATTCAATCCATCAAAAGAATTGGCTATACCTGCAATTTTCTCCTAAAATTCCTTAATCTTCTTATCCACATTAGCTGTAAGTACATCTGTGTTACAACATACTTTGTAAATATTTATACATTGCTTTAAAGAATTGTCTATTAAATTCAAATTTTCATCAATCTTCTTCCTCTCAGACTCAATTACTTGATCAAATGTAGCTCTGTTTGCCTGTGTGAACCTCTCCAGACCTTGCCAGTTTGAAATCTGCTGCAAGGATTGAAAATCCTTTGAAATGTGCTTAGTAATTATCTTAAGCTTATCGGATGGGCTCACTTCTCTGTCAATATTGCACTCTAGGACTAGTCTATGCAAGACAGTGATAATAATCCCTTTATCCATAGATCCCTCCTTCATCAATTTCTATGCAGCCATCATCATGAGTTCAATAGGACTCATCTCAGTTATGTTTTTCTTTACAACCTGTGAGGTGTCAATTGACAACAATGATGGACCTACTACTAGTTCCCTACTAGATTCCCCTTTCTTCTCCTCTGATGATTTATCCTTTATAGCTTCCTCACTTGCACTGGTGGCTTCGCCACTTGGTGTAGACTTTGTAACTGTCGGTTCCTCTGTAGGAATTGTAACCTCAACATGTACATTTGTATTCAAAGGACTGTTCTCCTCAATATTAGTATCCTATACATTATCAACTTTTATGCTCTCTATATTTTCTGATATCTCAACATTTCTTTGTACATTTGTATCTACTGGGGACTTAATTTCCACTATCTTAATGGTTTTCAAAATTGAGGGTGAAGTACCCATAATACCCTTTCCTTTTTCTTCAACCGGGGTGTCTGCAGTGTCTGTTTTTTATTCTGGTGAAGTAAAGAAACCTCGGTTCTCTTCAAAGAACTTAACCCATGCCTTGTGGGTCTCCTTTATTATCTCATTTACCCTTCCTAACATAAGACTGGTTATCCAATTTTTGTTGTTAAAGACTTTCCTATCTACCACCTTAAGTGTCATATCCATTTCTTCTAGAGTAATAGAAACACAAATAGATAACAGCTCTTGAATTTTTATGTGTTTGTCTTCTTGCATTGTTGATAGTCTCCTAGCGTCTAACATATCATACAATTCTGCCCATATTTGGTCTTCAATTTCTATCAAGGCTTTCTTATAAATATCCAAATATAACAATACTACTTCCTCTACCTCTCTTTGTTCATCATTCTCTAAGCGATCATAGTAATACTATACATTCTTTAGCATGCCATCCTTAGTTATTTCATCTACTAACTCTGCACAAGTTTTTGGTGGAATGATAGTTACATTACTGGATTGAATTGCCATATAAATGTCATTCTTCTTCTTCCTTTTTGTAGTTTTGGATGGAGTTGAAGGTGTTACTTTTGGTGCTTGCTTCTGTACCGGTAACTTGAACGTAACTTTCTTGACTGGTTTCTTTTTAGCCTCCACCTTGGTTTCCTTTGTTTTCTTTCCTATAACCCTTTTGAATTACATGGGTGTGTCATCCTCAGATGTAGATTATGTTGTGATAGAGTCAATGAACACTTCTGGTTCTTTCCTCTTCTTGCCTTTCTCCAAGACATCATCAATTAATTCTTTGATGTCTTGTGAAACCTTTTCTACAAAGTTTCTTGCCTTTCCTTCCTGTTTCTCTTTTCTCCCAGTTGAACTCTATTTCAACCTCTTGTGTCTTCTGTTTAGCAGTACCACAGGGCTTCTCAGCTTCATCAATAGGTGCATCAATCAACATCTTTGCATAAGCATCAAGGATCGGTGCATCAACTTCATAGCCCATTTCCTCAATTCATATCTTCTGGAGCTTGACCACTTCCATGAATGTTTCATCTTTCTTCATCATGAAGCATATGTCTATTGAGTATTTCTCAATAATATGCTTAGGAACCCTTTCCCTAGATTTCATAGACTTCTGTAATCCCTTAAATATCCCCATACTTTGTCATCTCTTTGATTGTCCAATGTAGCAATTGACTGTTTCAATTGTCTCCCTATCGGGATATCAAATGCACATTGTCTCTTCCTAAAACCAGGAGTGTCATTCATGAAAAAGTAATATTAAGCAGACAATTAAGTTGCCATACCGGAAATTCCCTTTCTTTTCAACTTTAATCTTTCCTAGGTTTATTATTAATTCATCTAACATCCAACCACATAGATCCAATTTCTCATTTTCTCTCATCATCTTACAAGCTGCAAAAATGCAGGAGCTAGAAATGGAATTCTATTGGTTTGACTAAGTTACCTTATAACCGATGATCATGCTACTGAATCTGATGTCTATGTCAGTAATAGTGCTTATACTCATATATCTCCTATTTGAATTTGCACCAGTGATTTTATTTACATAATCATTAGAAACCTTCTTATCAAGACATTGCCCAACCTGTTCTAAACTAGTGATTTCCCTTATGGCTTCCTTGGTGATCTTGTAAGGTCTATCCAACCAGATAAACTCTCCATGTACTCTTCTTAAAACATACCTAACTATTTCATCTTCTAGTTTCAGAATGTCCAGAATGCCAGTAAACCCTTAGTCTTCAATGTGCTTATATGCAGGTTTGATCTTTCAAGAATCTCCCATAAGCTCACTCATATACATGCTCTTTATATCAGATGTCCCCAAATCCTCAATGTGATAGTGTATGTATGCCCTAACATCTTTGACATACATAACTCCTTCTGGAACATGGGAAAATGCTCCAATCGAATCTTCTAGGGTAACCACATGTGGATACCGCTTGAAAATTGGCCAGGGACGGTCCTTGACCTCAACTATAGTCGGGTTTGCAACAAAGATAGGAACAAATGATGATCCCAGTTCCATGATTAAAGATAAATACCTGTTAATTGTTGCCAATGAAAACCCTAACAAACTCTTCCAGTTGCTGATGAAATTGCTCAAGAAGATATCTTATCGCACTGAATAGCCTTTGATTGCTCTAAATCACTCTTAATATTGTAAGGTGATAAAAAATGAAGTGAATTCAACCTTTAATCCTCCAAGAAAAACCCTTATCTTTCATTGACATCAATGAATTCTGGTGAAAGATACCAGATCTCGAATAAAACATATCCATGCTGGATAAGCATCTCCAATATCTGGAACATCTTTTAGAACCTCTTCTTGAGGCATCTACAACATCTTCATGAATTTTTCCTACCTCTAAGGTATTTGTCTCAGCTATTGGATGAGCTACCTATCGGTGTAGGAGCAACCTCCTCTGTTGGATAAGTAACTGGTGCATTCCCATCTGTTGATTGTTCTTGAGTCTTCCTGACCCATCTCTGGGTATGATCTTGTCAGATTTAACTAACATTTTGTTTCCCTTTCTCATTTGATCCTTCATTACCAACCAGTGTATTTATGCTTCTACAGAATTTAGCAATATGTCCAACCTCATTACATGCATAATATGTAATATTGTTCCTTTGAATTGCTTTGCTAAAACCAGTATAATTGCTTGACCTGCAGTGATTAGCCATATGTCCAAATTTTTGACATGCATAGCATTTAACATTCATTCTGCAATCTTTTGTCTTATGAACATACTTATTGCATTTAGAACATTGACCGAGAGCAGAATGAGGGTTTTGATTTGCTCTGTTTTTATATTGCCTAGCCATGTGACTAAATTTATTACAAACAAAACATCTACCATTAAATTTATAAGCATTAAATTTCCTTACCGGTGCCTTATGGTTTTGATCTTCATTAGCAATATCAAAACTCTATCCTTTCTCAAATCCAAGTCCACTGGAAACTCCATTCTACCTTTGTCTCTTCAATAACTCATCTAGTTGTGCTGAACTAATCTTGATTTTTTCTTTATACTCACTTGCAGTAGTTAGATCATCTCTCAAAATTATTTTGTCTCTCAATTTCTTGTTCATTACTCTGGGATTGTACTAAATCAATTCCCAGCATATCATTCTCATGAACCAACCTACCACATTCTTCAAATTTTTTCTTCAAAGATACAACAAGATTTTCTTCCTTTTTCTTCCAGTCCTAAATCTCTTTAGACATTCTCATAGTTATAGGTTGCATTTCATTTTTCATGACCATGTTCTCCTAACTTAGCTTCTGACATTGTTCCTTAAGTGCATCTTTCTCTTTATTATCTTGATTTTGCAAAATTTCCTTCCTCCTAGCTTGAACAGATGATAGCCTCTCTTGTAGGATAAGAATGAATTCCATAGCAGAATTCAATCCATCTTGTAGCTTTAAGTTCTTCAACCTTTTAGCATCATAATATTCAAGTGCCATCTCAAGTTGCTTTTCCAAACCCATATCGATGGATTTCGGATTCAGGATCCTCCTCAAGCTGTTAAACTTTCTCTGAGGCATAAGGATTTGATACCAATTGTTGGAATCCAATAAGACTAAGAGAGGGGGGATTAATCAGTGTTATACCAGAATCATCATTATTAACCTTATTAAAATATGCATACATCACCCAGTATACTGGTACATACAAAATTTAAAGAAGTAAAGCAACCAATAATCCAATCACATAAATGAGAACCATAACACACAGAATTATATGTGGAAAACCTCAAAGAGGAAAAACCACAATGGGATTTGTGACCCACAATATCAATTAACTGGCCATATGAAGAGATCTTACAAAATATAGGAGCTTGCACTTGCAGGAAGGCTTACAGCCTAGTACACACTTCTCAATCATAAAAGGAGCCTCACTGACTACATACAAATCCAGACTACAATCAATAGAAGTGTTGAACTACAAAAGATATCATCTCCTATGCCTGAATACAGTTCTAGATAAGCTTTGTCTGTTCCGGTCTAAAACCCTAAACCCTTTACCGGAATAACCCTTACAAAAATATCCTCATATACATGATCTCTTTGATATATTTTGCATCTCCTTCCTAATACATATTCATATTATATCACATCTACATATATCCCAATACAATATCAAAATGATCTAATCCAACTAACCTATATACCCTATACAGCTTATCATGCCTTATGTTGGCCTACAAAGATAATTACAATATCAATATACATGTTGGCTAGATAACATAGATACATGAATATAAAAAACAATTGTTGATGCCAGATCCAAGAGATTTCGACCTCCAATACTGATAACCTTATTCTAAACCATGTTGACCTGCATTGCTGGTAACTAAAGAAATCCTTCCATCCTGCCCGTGCCGGTGTTGATGTAGTGATTGTGAAGTGCCTGTCAGTACACAAGTGAACCAAAACACGAAGCTAGAACAAGATACCATGTTGCCATCAGTGACAACATAGTGAAACCAACCAATTGAGTGTAAATTGCCAACATCCCGTGCTTCGGGAATCAAAACATTAATATCCATGAGAAGCTCACTCAAATACCTAACAACTTCCTTTCTAATATCCTTCTCAGAATAAAACCTCGTCCCATTCCTAGATATATAATTATTTATGTTAGAGGCCTTGTGTTTCATGGTGGATAGGTGATTTTTTTTTATATTTCTATCTTCGGACGCCATCTAGGTCGCCCTTGATCTTTGCTTCAAAAACTCTTCTTCCTTTGAGATAATATCATGTTAACTAGACAGCACTTCATTCTCAGTTGCGAAATAAACCTCTTGGTAGCCTTCCCTTTAAATTTTATCCTGGATTTCCTTCAACTTGAACTGGATAGCCAATTTATTAAGGAAGATATGTCTGAAAGATTCCTTATTCCAAATTCTGATTTTCCTTTTAACCTCCCATGAGAAAGCCACATCTTTTCAAATTTGAAGGGAAAGTTGTTCTTCCCAAACAAAGAGTCAGCTATAAAACTAATAGGATAGTGGTCAGGACCAATCGTGGAGAGAGCCGAGAGGGAGCATAAATAGTGGAATGACTAATCATTTGAAGTCAAGGCATGGTCAAGTCTGACCTGAATGAGATCATTGCATACTTTACGGTTAGTCCAAGTGGAAAGCCCCTTTGAGCTCCATATCAATCAAACCATGGTTGTTGATGAAATCCAGCAAAGCCATCTTAATGTCCAACTGAACTTGAGATCCACCAAATTTCTCATAGTCACTGATTGGCATATTAAAATCTCCCATAACTATCCAGGCTTCATTAGGATATTTTGATCTAAAATCTGCTTAAGACCTCTAAAAAATTTTCCTTGCTACTTTACTATTTGGAGCATAAATATTAGAAAGGATCCAACTAAAATTATCCCTAACATGGTGAAACCTAGTAGCAACATGATTAGAATCTTCCCACAACTATGAACCACAAATGAAGCTAAGCTTCTAGAAAGTAGTGATTCCCCCTGAAGCTCCAATAGAGCTATTCCCATTCACTTTATTAAAGGAAAAAAAATTAAGTTTTTGAACTCTATCTTTAGGGATTTTTTATTCTTGGACCATAACAATATCAAGTTTAAGATGCCTAACAAAGTTACGTAGAATTTCTTGTTTTTCGGAGCTATTTAACCCCCGCATATTCAATGACAAGATCTTCATTATTTACTATGGTGAGATTATTACATATCTTGGGGATTGTATGTTGAATCCAATCTACAACATCTTGGCTCCTATCCTGCTCTCTATGCCATCTTGAGGATTTTCTTCCTGCGCTGCCTCTTGGCCCCACCCCATTAGGGTTGGTTGTGAGTGATTTTTTTTTTGGAATTTATTTTGATGGATGATAATGGGTCAAGGGTGACACATATGATAGGAAACAAGACTTAGTTGTTTTAGGCCATAAGGAGAAGGCCATCTTGTGCCTTTTTTTATAGAGCTACCATCGTGGGTAGAAACCACAAAGAAATCGTTTGGGGCATTGACCCTAGAAAGGGTTGCGTACCCACCAAATAATTTACATTAAACCATAGTTAGAAACCAAAACTACATACTTTACACCTTGATCTCATGCCAAAACAGGTATGTAGGCATTTTAGGGACGAAGTTGTCCCTAGTACTCAGTTGTTTAGGGATGGAGATTAGGATTTTGTTTAAGGATGAGTATTTAGTTTTCAAATCTCCTTAGTCCTTCAATTAAAGTGTACAGATAAAATTAATTGAACATTAAAAGTAATTCATTTCATACTTGGAAGGAATCCCGTATGGATTCACTTGACTTCCGAGGCTTTAGGACAAATTTTGAGGTGGAAATCAAGCTTGTTATATAATTAATTTTATTTACTCCTAAGGATGGTGACCTCGATGCACTCCTAGTAGGGGAGTGTAGTCTTTAGAGAGTGACTCAAGACCCAAATGGTCCCGATGGGTCTAAGTCTCTAGCCAGAGCACTTCCTATTCTTATAAATAGATGCCCACCCCATTTGGGTAGATGCCTATCCTGAATTGGATAGATGAAACCCCCTGTCCTATATGGACAAATGCCTATCCCATATGGTTATATGCCTATCCTGGTTGGATGGATGCCTATCCCATTTGGATAGATGTACCAGAGTATGTGATTGAATCAAACACAATTAAAGGATTAAAAAATAGTCAAAATTTTAGGTTAAGTCAAGTGGGTCATTACATTTGTCATATGAACCACAACCTAGACATTATTTATGACCAACCCATTTAAGAAGGAAAAGAAATACCAAAAACTCTCTATACTATTAAACTCACTATTAAACATAGAGAAAATTATTTCCATTGTTTATATGAGTTTACACTAGAAGATTCACTTCCCAACATATTTAATTGTCTTATGATAACAATGTCCTTATATCTTGAATGAAGGAAATAATGCAAAATGTGCTTCCTATAGTAGACTTTAAGGGGAGTTATGTGGAAAAATAATTAATATTATAATTAAATAAAATAATGCACAAGAAAATTATAATATAACACAGTTTTACATAGGAAAATACATTTCATGAACTATAAAATCCCACACTCATGAACCAATTATATATTATCAATAAAAAATTATAACACAATATCTAGGTACATGCCAACTATAAGATTATTACCAAGGTGTAATTATTTTTTAAAGAAATTCTAATAGCATAATAGTACATGCAAGTATACCATATATGGCTTCAGTTGAAACCCCCCATTCATATAAGACGTGATATAATAAACTATCAAATGAAAACCTAATACCACGAGTAAAAAATACCTAAATATTTGGCACCCAAAATTGGTAAAGTTTAGAAAATTCCTTACATCTATCATAAGTTATTATTACTTATAATTGACTCCTCAAATAAGGGTACTCCATTTTCACGTTCATAATTTTTAATCTAAGTTGTTCTTCTAACTCGCCTATAATCATTCTCTTACAAATCATAATAATATATCATCAATAAATCATATCTTATAATTTTATGGTGACATTAGATACTATTATAAATTCTCACATATTTCCAAAAGTATCTGATACATGGAAAATATTAGCAACACAAATGGAATACCCTATTTACTAGGTGAGGTAGGAAAATTAATAACTATAATATTAATATGTAAAGTAGAGACACCTTTCAATAGACTCCCACTTCCCATATACCTTAAAAATGGAAAAGAGAAACTCTAATATTGAGATCTAGCTAATAGGGATTCTAAGTCTCATAGGCTTGCTAGACTTAAATTTTTATATTCTTGCAATCTTTTAATGCACCTATGATATTCTACAACATGTAAATTTTTTTATGTCCTCATCCTCATGTAAAAGGTTGGATTCTTTGTTCATATATGGTACTTTTATTGTCACATATATCTCTGATAGCTCCTTGGCTCAAACCTAGGTCAAAATAAATCTCTCAATCTCAATGGATTCTTTGAAGGCATGAGTAGAAAAAATGTATTTATCCTCTATAAAGAATAAAGTGGCCATATCCCACCATTTTCTCATGTAGTTGATAGTAACACTAAGTAATTTAAAAACACAATAAGTAGTGGATATTATAAAATTTACATCTCAAATCCAATATGAACCCATGAATCCATTAATGTCAATAGTGCGCTAGTTCTAACCATACTATGATAGAAAATATACTACTTAACAGTAACTATATGTATTTAAAAACACTTTTAAGTTCATCACAATGATCTTATTCAAGATGAATCATACACTAGTTGACTCCCACTATGTGATGAATGTTTGTTCTTGTGTAATCTATAAAATACCTAAAAATATTAATAGCACTAGAATAAGGTACTTAGGTCATGCCCTCCATCTCTATCTAGATGGATAAATACTCAAAGGGATGTAAATCAAGATACTTAATTTGTCCAATATTGATTTTACAAGGTTTTAGTAGCCAAAATAATTATTTTTATTTTTAATCCATTCTAATAAGTGTGCCCAAAATGCATTTAGTTACTCCTAATCCCTCCATGCCAAAGTGTGCTAAAATATATGATCTCAAATTAAAAAAATTACTTCCTCCTTAAATTACCAAAGAGTAATATGTCATCTACTTATAATGTGACACAAGTAATCAATAACCATTCATTTTATAATATAACATTGATTTAATTTTGATACCATAAATTCCAATCACAACACAAAAGAGTTAAAAATTGGTACCATATCCTAGGACATTGCTTGAGGGCACATCAATATTTTTTATTATACAAATGTAATGTATAAGTTTCCTCATAACATGTCCATCTATTCCATCTCTAAATTCAAGTCTACTAGTACAACTAACAAGAACTTGATAGTTATCAACGTCATGACTAAGAAAAATCTCACCAAACTCTATCCCATCAACATGGTAATAACCTTTTATAACCCACCTTACCTTGTAATTCTTAATACGAGTCTCTAAATTGATTTTATTTTTAAATACCATTTTAATATGACATGATTTATTCCTTCTAGAAGTGGTACCAAGCCTCACTTCATTGTTTTTTAATGCAAACATCACCTCATCTATAAATGATTTCCAACACTTAGCATTACACATATTTAATACCTCCTTTATAGTTTCAAGATCATTGATATTAGTAATCAAAGAAAAGATAAAGCTTAAATCAAGATAAATATGCATATGTGTAGGTTGTGCTTGTTGAGTAGCCCTCTTCAAGAACTAAGTTGTAGGCTATATATCCTCATACGAATTTTATGAACTATCTGAAGAAATCTCTTCCTATTTAGGTCTTTCATGACTCTTTATTTCAACATTCTCAATACTATCATCTATAGAAATTAATACTATGAAAGAATGCTTAATTTCTCTATGAATCACATTCCTCCTATATTAAACTTTGTAATCAATAGGCTCCAAAATATCATACCCTTTAACACCAACATGATATCCAATGCATATATTGTTCAATACCTTGTTCTCTAACTTTAACAAGTTCTCCTTAGGCATATGTGCATATTCCTTGCAACCAAGGGCTTCCTTTTTACCCACACCTTTATAGGTATCTTTTTGAGAGAGCTAATTTAGGAAACTTATTAATTTGATAAAAACTCATAACAGATACTTATTTTTTAAGATTTTTATTCCATATAGACTCCATTGAGAATAATCCTAGGCCTCTTTATTATTGTCATATTTATTCTTTCCATTTTATAGAGGGATGTATGAATTTATCCCATGTATTTTTATAACATGTTGCTAATTTATAGAACAAAAATTTGCTTTCATTATTATTTTTTGAAACCTTAATCTTTCTAATTTTATACAAGGGTTTTAAACTTCTTAAAACCACTAAAGTCTTCAAATTTTATTTTGATGAAATGCATCCATGTCCTCCTCCAATTATCATCCAATAAAATACATAATATAATTACTAAAATATATAAGGAACATTTGTAGGACCAAATACATCTAAATGAATTAAATCCAAAATCCCATAATATTTATTAGAACTCAAGTAAAACTAAATAAGGTTTTATTAACAACATATGCAATGTTCACAAAAATCAAACTCAAGAGCATACTAATTTAAGGTCACTACAAGATTTTGATTTTAAGGGTCTTGAGACCCTTCTTACATAGATGGCCCATTCTCTAATACAAATAACATTATCTTCTTCATAAATATTTGCACTTTTAAGTAAGAGTTTTCTTACTTACCCAAAATGCATAGCAATAAAAATAGAAGTATCACTTCATTTTGCTACTAGTTTTGATGGTAAGTCGAGATTCTATAAATCACTTCATTACACAAACTAAATAACTATTACACTGAAGAGTTCTAACATCTAGCTAAAATAGATCCCATATTAACACCCTTAATGAAATCCATAACACCTTGCACCATCCTATGCCCTCAAAAACCAAAACAAATTATCAAAAAGAACTTACAAGGGGAAAGCATTAAGTTTTTCCATTGATATCATGTTTTTCCAAACTAGAATTAAGGAGTACACCATGAATCCCCTTCACATGTTCATCTAGTAATTTTATTAGAACTCTTCCATAGGTAATAGTATTTAGACGAGACACCTCCATGTTATCATATTCTTTGGGCGCTCATATGATGACTTTTTAACCATAACTTTATTAACTAAAATTTAAACCTTACTTTTTAGTTTTTTTAATTTATTTATTATATAATTTCAAAATGTTGTCTTCTTACTCTATTTATTTTGACAACTAAATTACTATGGACAGAAAGAAGCCATAGTGTTTTTGCTTGTTATCTACAAATATTCTTAGTAAACTTATCAAGGTACCTATTGAACGTTGAGGTACAAATGCTTGTAATGATGATAATCCAAAACAATAAAAGTAGGCAATGTGAAAAGAGAAGGTGCCGTTTTTCATTAACATGTTTTCCCACTCAACTTGCACGGCTTATTTGCATATGTCAGCAGTACATAAGATTCGGCAATACAGATAAATGAGATGAAGGAATGGATTGTGAGGCCCCATTTTTGCACAGAAACAAAGCGTACCTTGAGCAGTAGCACCCATGACTCTTAATTAGAAGCAACATGGTTTGAAATGCAAAGAAAGAAGAAAAGGAAAACCAAATTCTCTCAAGAAAAGGAAAACCAAAATCTATCATCTACACCATTTCCATGAACCTGGGCAGGTCGTGTGATTGAAACATAAGAAAAGTCACTGTAATCCCCATGATAGAGTACAATGTTTTGTATGGAGATGGAATGGCCACGAATTAGAGAGTACAAATCATTTCAATACATTCCTAGGGAACACAATTCCCTCGTTACAATAATAGCACGAAGATTTTAAAGCTCTTTGAAAGCCATTCAAGTTGTGTACAAACATGGCACTGTGTGTCTCTCCACGGGTAAGTACTAATGGGCTTCCTCACTATAATCTTAACCAAAACACGTATGATAGATAAAACTTTGATAAGTCCTTTATTCTTTGTTCGACCTAGAATCACTCCATTACCCGTCTCAAATTTCACTTTTCAAAAAGATTAGTGCCTTTTGCACAATCATTTTCACCCAGTCACCTTCATTAATAACATTATTGTAAGGAAACCCTAAAATTCTCGGTGAAATAATGACTATAAAGTATGATGAATTAGGAAAGAGAAAAGCAGCAACTGCTGATGCACGCGAGTAGGAATCAAGTTTTATTTTTTTGGCGTCGTTTCACCCTAAATACATTGAAGCAACTACAAATTTAAGCAGATATGATGTTTGAAGGGACCTTCATTAGCGAGAGTGGAAAAATAATTTTGTTCTCTACTGGTACATGTCCATGTCAAATAATTGAGGCACCTCCATTATTACACTCTCTCTTTCAAATTTGACAAATGACTAAAAGGGTCGATTGTTTTTTTGAAAATTTATACGGATTCCTGTTTTTAAGGATAAAGGTGACAAAGATAGATATGCAAGTTCACGGCAAATCATACACTGTGGATCAAGAATTTATCTTAGTTGCCTTCATGCGCGTGTCAACATGGAGTAGTGGATCAAGGTAGGTGAGTCTGCCACAAGCAGTGACAATCCAATTAACATGGGGTGATTTTACAGCTTAAATGGATCTTTGATGATTCTAGATATGATCAAATAAATTAGGGTTTGTTCTTTTATTCGTTACAAAATATAATTTGAAATGTTTCATACTTCAAACCAACACAACAATTAGTTGGAGAGGGATAACATGGGCTCAATTTTAACTTTAGAATTTTGAATTCGTGGGGGTTGATTTCACGTTATGAAATTCAAGTAGACAAATGGATAAACTAAGGATCAAGGTATTCACACGTAGTGAAAATCTAATTTACATGGGGTTGATATTATGGATTAAATGGATCTTTGATGATTCTAGATGTGATAAAAATAAATTAGGGTTTGTTTTTTTATATCCCAAAATATGTAATTTGAAATGCACACACTTTAAATCAACACATAACAACTAGTTGGAGGGGGACAACATGGGCCCAAACTTTGAATTTTGAGAAGGTGGGGTTAGTTTCACATTATGAAACCAATTTAAATAGGCAAATGGGTAAACTAAGGATCAAGGTATGTGAGTCTGCCACAAGTAGTGAATCGAATTTACTTGGGGTTGATTTTTTGATTAAATGAATCATTGATGATTCTAGATGTGATAAAATAAATTAGATTTTATTCTTTTACACATCCAAGAATATAATTTGAAATGTTTCACACTTCAAATCGACATATAATAACTAGTTGGAGATGGATAACATGGGCTCAATATGAACTTTACAATTTTCAAAAGGTAGGGTTTGATTTCACATTATGAAATCAATTCAAGTACACAAATGGAGAATTTAAAGAATTAATGTATGTGAGTATTCTAGAGGTAGTGAAAATCTAATTTACACAAGGTTGATTTTATAGGTTAAATAAATCTTTAACGATTCTAGATATGATAAAATAAATTAGGGTTTATTCTTTTAAGTCTCAAAATGCAATATGAAATGTATACCCTTTAAATCAATACATACCAACTTGTTGAAGAGGGACAACATGGGCCCAAACTTTGATTTTTGAAATGGTGGGGTTAATTTCACATTATGAAATCAATTCAATTAGAAAAATGGGTAAACTAAGGATCAAGGTATGGTAGTCTTCCACAATTAGTGAAAATCCAATTTACTTGGGGTTAATTTGATGGGTTGAATGGATCTTTGATGACTCTATATGTGGTAACATAAATTAAAGCTTTTTCTTTTTGTACATCTCAAAATATAATTTAAAATGTTACACACTTCAACAACTAGTTGGAGAGGGACAATATGGGCTCAATTTTAACTTTTGAGTTTTGAAAAGGTATTGCTTAATTTCACATTATGAAATCAATTCAAGTAGACAAATGGATAACTTAACTATTAGTTTATGTAGGTTTTCCAAAATTAGTGAAAATACAATTTACATGGTTTATTTTGTAGATTAAATGTGTCTCTAATGATTATAGATGTGATAAATGAAATTATGGTTT
Organism: Cryptomeria japonica; assembly: GCF_030272615.1. Classification (NCBI taxonomy): domain Eukaryota; kingdom Viridiplantae; phylum Streptophyta; class Pinopsida; order Cupressales; family Cupressaceae; genus Cryptomeria; species Cryptomeria japonica. Next base: position 532,823,738 of record NC_081414.1, read on the forward strand.
GTTCTTTTATATATCAAAATATATTTTGAAATGTACACACTTTAAATCAATACATAACAACTAGTTGGATAGGGACAACATGGGCCCAAACTTTGAGTTCTGCAAAGGTGGGATTAATTTTATTTAATGAAATCAATTCATGTAGATAGATGAGTAAACTAAGGATCAAGGTATTTTGATTAATGTATGTGAGCCTTCCATAAGTTGTGAAAATATGATTTACATGATGTTAATTCTATGGTTGAATGGATGACTGGTTGCTATAAATATGATTAAACAAATTAAGTGTTGTTCTTTTATATGTCTCAAAATACAATTTGAAATGTTTCAAACTTTAACTCACATACAACTAGTTGGAGAGGGATACCATGGGCCCAAAAAGATCATGGAGAGTCATTGTAATGATAACTATGAGACTAAAATGACATGAAGAAATGAGAAGATGTGAGACTAAATTGACATGAATCATATTGGTACGATAAAAAATATGAAATGCATGCCCACTCCAATTGATTACATTTAGATTCAAGCAATAGGAAGAGAGGAAAAATGTAAAAATATTATCATGTAAATTTAGTAATTATAAATAAGTGTAATAAAAAATACCACAAGATATATGCACAAGGGTGGTTAGTCTACATGCATAGTCATCAAGTTAGATATGTCCTTGTCAACTCCGCTAGCTCCCCTTCAAATACATTGTAAATATAATTTATGGATATTTATTATAGTTAAATATGTTCATTCAAGAGTTAAGTGTAAAATTAGTTCATTGTAAGGCCCCACTAAGAAACTCTAGAGGAACTAACTAACGTTCCCAAATAAGAGTGATTTTTTAAATTTTTAAACATTAAGTGAACATCCTATAACAATAAAAGGATAAGATTGAGCTTAATTGCACAAGTGAAAGAAAACTATTAACTTATCCTCTAAGGTTTCTCAATGTTGTTACTATTCTACCCAAACAACATTTAAGGAATTAAATCTAATCAAAGATAACATTAGATACATATAAAAGCATATTACAAAAGAACAACTAAAGTAATTCATTCATGTATAATAATGAAACATAAAAATACATTTCATAAGAAATGTTTTCTAGAGCTACAATCATTGAATTATCAATAACAATAGTCTATTATAACATGTAAAGAAATCAATGATAAACATGAACGCATTCAATTACATAAGAGAATTATTTCCACTTACCGATATAAAAACCTACCATCTAAGTCTCATTGCACTTGCATCAAGATTATATCATAAATACATCATAGTTACATCACTTGCCATGAAGGAATGTACATAACATTGTTATATCTAATTC